>NW_010159604.1:0-1170 GCF_000695765.1 Mesitornis unicolor
GGGCATCCTCATCACCTGTAGCCAATGGGTCATGGCTATCGGCATCCCCATTGGCTGTAGCTGGGCAACTGCGGCTGTTGTCATCCAGATCGGCTGTAGCCATCCTGATTGGCTGTAGCTGGGTGGGTCGCGGCTGTCGTCACCCGTCCCCCTTGTCTCATCTTCCCGCAGGACGTCCTGGGCTGCGTCTGCATCAACCCCGGGCGACTGACGAAGGGCCAGGTCGGGGGTACCTACGGCCGCCTGTACCTCCAGCGGGAGGACACCGGGGGCGCACGGAAGAGCCCCTGCGTCGCCGCGCAAGTCGTTAGAATCTAACTCGTTAACATTAAATCACAGCCGTTGCCGTGGAAACGAATCCTTTCCATTTGCTACAACCAAATTTCTGCCATTTGTGTTAAAATATTTGGAATTTTGGCCGGAAAAAACCCCCGGAAACGCTCGTGTTCGTCCCGGAGCTGCCTTCGCCTGATGCCGTTTCCTCCTCATAATCGTTAATTAATCGATTAATTAATCAGCACGAGGCTGATCGTCGGGATTTTTACAGGTGTCGTTTCGGCCGACCCAGCAACGCGCACAAATGGTGATTTTGGGGCCAAAAATGGACGATTTTGGGGTCGCTCGTTAGCGGGGGTCCCTGTGCCTTCCCGTCCCGCTCGTTAGCTTAACGAAGATGAGTTTCCGGTCGGATTTCTTGGCGGAAAATGAAAATCTCTGTGTGTGCGGGGCCAAAATTCTCCTCATTCGTCGTCCCCGGGTGACATCATTTGGGCCCATCTTCCTCATTAGCGGCCTCTGCGCTTAATTAGTGTGAGATTAATTAATTCCCAGATTCTTGGGAGTGTTTCCACGAAGGATTCCGCAAAAAAAACCGGCGTCAGGGTTGGGTTTCGATCGTTTCCCTTCACTTTTTTGCCTCAAAATTTATCACGAAAAAGCTAAAAATCGATTAAAGCCGCCGCTCGTTTCCGCTTTTCCCGCTGTTTGTTGCGCTGGGGAGGGGGAAAATGGGGGGGAAAAGGGGGGGGAAAAGGGAAATTCGATGTGGATGCGTTGCATAACCCCAGCGGGAGGCTGGGAATGGCCTCGTCAGAGCCGGCGCGCGTCTCCCTTCGTTAATTTTCCGCTTAATTACCTGCCTGGCCTTGTTACAGGCGGCCTCTGGAAGCG
>NW_010159605.1:0-586 GCF_000695765.1 Mesitornis unicolor
CCAAAGCCAGCCCAGCTCCCCCAGCCCCCAGCAGCACCAGGGGGCCCAGCCCCACAAATGAGACTTTTGGTGACTTGGGAAATGAGAGAAAACCCCAAAAGAGCCACGGCCGCACGGCCGGGACCCGCGCCACCGATCTCTGTTGTTTGAGAACCCCCAATAAATCACATTTTAAAATAACATTCAAAAAACCCCCAGGCACACGAGGATTCAAAGCGATAAACACCACAGATTTGCTTGGTGGATCTTTCTGTCTCTCCTCCTTGGTTTTATTTCCAACACGGAGCGTTTCCAAACTCCATCACCTCTTACAAGAAAATAAACACATTTCAGCCTCTCGGAAACAAAAATAATTTCAATATTTTATTGGGTTATAGCGCCGGGGGGGGGCAATACATTAGGGAAAAAATCAAATAATAATTGAAAATACAATCCATTAATGGTTTACATCTTTTTTCCAGCCCCTTCTGAGGGATTTCCATGGATTTTATTTTAAGAAATAAGATTTGGGAGCCGTTTGAAGGCACCGAAATGAGGGGAGCACCCAGCACCCACCTGCAGCGCTGGGAGGGCTTTGCTGCCAGTC
>NW_010159605.1:770-1625 GCF_000695765.1 Mesitornis unicolor
GGGAGGTGGGGCGCAGGGTCGCAGCCAGCTCGGGGGGCTCCTTTTAGAGGGCCCAGAGTGATGTTATTAAGCAAAATTAAATTATAACAACTGTAAAACCTAATATCAATATTTTATTAAATTTAGATTATAATAACTTAAAAATTATAATAAATAAAGAAAAAAATCCTAGCACTGTAAACAGCCAAACCAAAGCTCCAGACGCAGAAGGCGGCCGCGCTGGGGCAGGCCGAGGAAGCTTTTTAAATACGGGTTGCTTTTTAAATAAGGAATCGCCCAGGCGACTGCTGATGATTGACCCTCTTAAAGAGTGGAAAATAGAAAGGAAAACCCCAAATTCCTGTCTATTCGAAGCCAAATAATTCCATTTTAAGGGCAGGGCCGCAGCAGGCCTGGTACCACAGCCACCCAGTGTGGTCACTGGCTTTAATGGTTGATCCTGCACGGGAATTCAGGTTTATTTTCCAAACGATGGTGAAATTGGGGTCCCCTCCATCAGCCCCTGTTGTCCCTGGGGATGTCGGAGCTGCCAGTGCAGCCCTGGATGCAGGAAGGGACCAGGGATGGGACAGGCCTGGGCATCCCAGAGCAGGAAAACCCAGGCCTTGCACCTTTCCCTTCCTCCAAACCTGGGGGTTTTTTGCCTCCCCTCCTTTTTGCAGAGCTAAACCAGTTTCCTCCCCATCCCTCCCAGCTTCCTCCACCCATCACCGCCCCACACTGGTCACCAACAAAGGACAGTTTGGCGCCTGTTTGGTGATGTTCTGCTTTCATCAGGGAACCACAGAGACGTTACGGTTGGACAAGGCCTCAAGTCCAACCATCAGTCCAACCCCACCATGGCCACTAAACCAT
>NW_010159606.1:0-1801 GCF_000695765.1 Mesitornis unicolor
AGGTCCCTTCCAGCTCCTCATATTCTGGGACTCTGTGTTGCCTCTCAAGGAGAAGACCCTCTGATGCACCCCCAGGAGATGAATGGCATTGGGATTTGGGGCTGGATGGCTCATGCCACGTCGCCCATCAGTGGCCACGTTAACGAAGGGGCTTGGGCGCGGGCGCCAAAGCTTTGGGGGCTACGGGCTGGGAGCCCCCTTGTCTGCAGCCCCCGAGCCATGTCCTGGCTCTGTCCCAAATTCTATGTGACCTCCGTGGCCACTTAAGGAGTTCCCACAGCCCTGGCTGTGCCCCACAGTCCCTCTTCCCATCTCTGCCATCATCCCATGGAGCTGAGAGAGGGGGGAAAAGGGACGGCTCCAAGCACGGGGGAGGCTCCAGGCTTTGATCTCAGAGCTGGGTTTTCAACAGATGCGGTGTGAGCAATGTCTGTAAGGCAACCAGATCAGCGCCGTCACTCGGAGATTAAAGGATTTAATCATCCGCTGGCAAGATGTAATCGAAAGAGGCAGCTCTGGTTGTGCAGCGCCCAGCGAATGCACGGGGGCGTTCCCACGCCCCCCCGAAATCCCTCCAAACCCTCCCGTAAGCGGGATAAATCCCCCAGGAGTGAACCCTTTTCCACACGGATCCGGAGGCCGATGCTCCGTCTTCCTCTGTAGGTAATGACTTATTTCTCATTAACGTGGCTGTAGGAGCCCTTCACCGTGACCCCAAGCTCCTCCCCACCGCATCAGGGACGCGACGGGGGTGCCGGGGGGCAGCGGCGCTGCTGTTCGCCAGGGCTCAAAGCAGCATTCAGCAGCAACCGCCGCTTCTCAGTGCCTTTTTCTCATCCCTGCTCCGCTCCCGGGTGAAAGCCCTGGCAAACAAAGCCGTGACTGGCTCTGCAAAGCACTGACGGCAACAAAGCGGAGCTTCTTCCCCCGATCCGGCGCGGGATGGTGACCCGGCGTCGCCGTAACCGAGGGATGCTGCGGCTGGAGGGGCTCTGAACCCCTTGGATGGGGCCCAAAATCTGGGTAGAGCCTCGCTGGGGCTGGTGCTGCCCAGGCAGAAGCTGATCCGAGGTGACTGTGCAGAAATAGGAGACGTGTACGGAGATTCGAGCCCTTGGGCAAAAGGACACCGGGCTCTGCGTGACCTTCGCGTTGTCCCTGCGTCTGGAAGCGCTGCCTGAGTCTCTCCATGGGGTGGTGCCAGCTGGAGCAGAAAAATAGGGAGAGGGTCCTCGTTTTGGGGACGTGGAGCTGCCTTTCTTGTTCCTCTTATTCTCAGGGTACAGCCCCACCTGGGAGACAGACGGGGTGAGACCCAAGGTGGTGAAATCCCAACCCTGTTGGCAGTGGGAGCTGCTCCGAACACCGTCCCGTGGCTTTTTTGGAGCTGCTGTGCTGGAGGGCTCCATGGGAGCTCATCCCTCGAGGTGACGAACCAGAAATGGTGGGAACAGACCCTCCTCAGCTGGACCGACCTGCGCTTATGGGCGAGCAGCAGAGGCCATGGAGCTGTTGGAGTCCAGAGGAGGTCAGGGAGATGCTGAGGGGCTGGAGCAGCTCTGCTCTGGAGACAGCTGAGAGAGTTGGGGCTGTTCAGCCTGGAGCAGAGAAGAGAAGGCTGAAGGGAGACCTTAGAGCACCTTCCAGGACCTGAAGGGGACAGGAAAGCTGGGGAGGGACTTTTGACAAGGGATGGAGTGATGGGACCAGGGGGGGTGGCTTTAAACTGGAAGAGGGGAGATTTAGGGTAGATATAAGGAAGAAATTCCTGGCTGTGAGGTGGTGAGGCCCTGTCCCAGGT
>NW_010159606.1:1905-2297 GCF_000695765.1 Mesitornis unicolor
GGGGCTGGGAGGCCCCTTCAACCCAAACCAGTCTGGATTTGATGATAAGACCAAGCTTCTGCTTTGCTGCGATGATGGGGCTGCCGATGTCTCCTGGATGACGAAGATCTCCTCCATCCCTGCACGCACCAAGGGCTGGGCCCTGCTATGTGAGAGGATTTGAGCAACCAGCAAGCCTAGCGTGTCACCGCCAACCTCCCCAAATTTAAATACTGTTGCACAACTCCCCTGTGATTCACTTTTCCCCTCCCCGTGGCGAGATCTGGAGGGCGCGCATCCGCAGCGCGGCGTCGCAACCACCGCGGCTCAGCTGCTCCTGGCAAGCGGGCACCGGCAGCGGGGAAGAGGGAGCTGGAAGGTGCACGGAAAGGGTTCTCAGGGCCTGGCAGGGG
>NW_010159607.1:0-584 GCF_000695765.1 Mesitornis unicolor
TCTTAGAAATAATTCTCACCCCCTTTGCAGTTTTGTTAGATTCTCTTCAGTCTTATCGTAAACATTATCTCCTACCCTAGAGTTACGTTTTACCAACAGAAGTGAAAGACAAAAATGTGTGCTTGCCATGTACACGGACAATTTATTCAATTAATAGGAGAGTGTCATTTATTTTTGTCTAATTTTTCTAACCACAGAAGAGTTTAGGGCTTTCAGGCACACAAAACATGATCTATACACAAGTATCCAGACACAAAAGTGTTACTGTGCATGGAGAAAAGAGCACATTTCTTCAGACATCTCTGGAGATACACTGCACCCCATTCTTAATATCCTGCACATGTTTTCAATTCTTTCAATTGGAAATCAAATCAGTACTGACAACTTAGCCCTGAACGAGCAACTGCCATAAACAATTGCAGATCCTATATCTATTTTGTAGCTAACAAATAAAAAAAACAGAACCTTCATTGTTCATAAATGCTTCTGTTAACAGCATTTTAGCCTTCATACTTTTGTGTATAATTTATGTTTTATCCCCTTCTGTGTTTTTTGTTTCCACCTGCCACTAAGAGACGGTCCGG
>NW_010159607.1:615-12456 GCF_000695765.1 Mesitornis unicolor
TATGCTTCCAGCAAAAATATCACCTCAAGCAGGCTGAGTTTATTGGATTTAGCAGATCAGTATCCGGAGTTCTTCAGTCAATATTAATTTTGAGCTTTTAGCTCAGAATATATTTTTCTTTCTTAGTGTTGAGCTAGTGTCTACTTAAACTAGCCAGAAGGCCAAAACTTGTACACAAACCTAATCTGTTTTAGAAGCCCTTCCAAATAAAACAACGATTTGGCATGTTAAGCTTGTACTGCCAAGTTGAGGGGGAAAAAAAACCCGGTCTGTCAAAACAATTATATTTTTACTTAGCCACAAGAACACTCATTCAGTTTGTGTGATAGTACATTGCCAAACAAGCTCTAGCTCTGAGAAACATACTGTGAAGGACCAGTAGAGCAGACTTAAGAGTATAGACTAGTTTTTGTCAATAGGTGGATCCTGGTTTTATCTTTTTACTTTTACCATGCAGCCACATGCTTCCTGAGAAGGGCAACAGGTATTTCTCCTGTCTTCTCTGTATCTCCCCTGGCTGATGTGGACAGAGGAATGAGTAGGTTTCCAAGTTTGTTACCTTTCTCTGCCTCGCTCCCCTCTTTCTGCTTCATAACATTGTTTTCTAGTGGTTTTCACCTTGGTATAAATATTGCACTAAAGCAATGTTGCTGACAGTTTCTGAGAGGAGATTCCCATCAGAGGTGTCAGGAAATAAAAGCATGTTAGGGGCCAGACCACTGCAAGCCTCTTACAGATTTGTTTAGACAGTAGAGTATTACAGTGCTGACAGTGAATGGTGCTTGGAATAATCAGAGTTAGGAAGTCAATAACATCAGTATCTGCCATTTATACCTGTGATCTCTCTCACACCCATCTTCCCTTATGGGAAAACAGAGAGGAAAGTTTCTGTCTTTTAACCGTACACATATGATTGGTGCCCATGCTGTTTCTCATCTGCAATGGAGCTTGTCCTGAGTAAACTGAGGAGGTTTCTTGTTCAGGTCACTGAAAACACACATATTGCGTTAAAAGGCATAAGGAGAGGTTGTGGCAGGCCCTTTCCTTCTCCAGTGAATCCATGCCAGCTCGTGACTAGGGAAGTTTGTATCTGGACTGTGTCCAGATCTTGTTTGGTTCCCCTCAACAACATAGATTCTTCCTTCCTTCCACTAGCTTCTGCTAGTTGATTTCAGATCGATTGGGCAGCAACAAAATGAGGTGAGCCTTTTGTTGGGTTTTGTGCCAGTCTCATGTCTAGCATGCCTTTTTTTTTTCCCCCTTTACAGGTCCCTGTCGGTACTGAGATTGAAGGGATGAATATACTGGGTCTGGTGCTGTTTGCTCTGGTTTTAGGAGTGGCGCTGAAAAAGCTTGGCCAGGAAGGGGAAGATCTTATTCGCTTCTTTAATTCTTTCAATGAAGCAACTATGGTCTTGGTTACCTGGATTATGTGGTAAGTGTATGATGGCAGATACTTCTGCAGTACAACATTATGGTCAGTTTAGGAATCTTGCCATTTATCCATCTCTCCCAACTTTTTCTTACCAAATCCCTCATCACAACTAAAGTGAATGTCATGGTGTCACATGATCAGGTCATTTCTTCTTGCTTGTGCCCTGTAATTAGATAGTCATGCATAGCTTAAGGTATCAGTCTGGAACACTTCCGAGAGTTGCTTAAAAATCCTCTCCAGGACAATTTTTATTAATTAGTGGAAAGAAGCCTTTCTATTTCAAAGCAGCGCAAGCCCATAGCTAGCTGCCATCATGTGCCTAAAGGCACTGGCCTTGAATGAATAAAGGAGATGTGAACAAGTGAGGAATATGGTCATGTGAAAGCCAGGGATGTTTGTGCTCGGAGTGCACTTACAAATGCAGTAAATAACTACTTGTAGCTTTGTGCCTTGATTTTTCTGTTGGTCAAAAGGTTACTTGTGCTGACCAGAAGGTAGCCTGCTCACTGATACTGGTTTGAGAGAAACTCTTTTGAGTGCATGAATGCAGAGCCTGCTCTGTCCACTCGCATCAAAGGGTGATGGAGAACCTGTGTCCCTTTGTGTAGAGGGGAGGAACAGTCTCAGGGGCTATGCTTTCCGGCTTCCTGGAACAGTAGTGGTAGCTGTTGAAAGTTTTGTCATTGTTATCACCAGAGCCTGAGTCATACAGTGGATCTTTAAATCTCTGCTCCTCTTCTAAGATCTCTGTCATTTTCTTGGCTGAAACAGGAACTAATGTTACTAGCAGAGTGATCAACTATTTGTTTATTGTTTGTGCTTGCTTCTCCAGAGATGCCTATTTTTTCCATTTCACATCTCTTAATGTAGGTATTTCCTAAGGTTGATTGCTTATTTTTTCTTGTGCCTATTAATGTGCAAATCCATTATTTCACTTACTTGCCTGGAGTCCAGACACGTTATGGGGTGAACGTTACTCTGACTGATCTCACAAAGCTTTTGGCACCAAAAAAAGCCTGTCTGTTAGGAACTGGAGCGCACTGAACTCTCTCACTAGGCAAGAAACCAGCGTTGGAGGATACAGACACCTCTAGAGAGCAGTTCAGGCCACCTAAGATGAGGCAGGACCAGCCTCTTGACCAAGCTTTCTGTCAGGTGGGATGAAACCGCACCTCAGAGCGGTATCATGGCTGTTCTTGCGCAGCTGCGTGGGTCTAGGCTGCTCCTGCAAAACCAACAGTACTAATACCTCACACTCAAAAATAAAAGTATTCATAAGGGTAGCTAGCTAACAAATTAACAGTGGGACATTTTTCACTCCCATTCCAAAGCTGTTAGAAAAGCTATAAGCTTACCTTAGGCAAAGTATTTCTTCTCCTTTCATTCTGCATTTTTCTTTCCCACTATT
This sequence comes from Mesitornis unicolor, assembly GCF_000695765.1. Taxonomy (NCBI): domain Eukaryota; kingdom Metazoa; phylum Chordata; class Aves; order Mesitornithiformes; family Mesitornithidae; genus Mesitornis; species Mesitornis unicolor. The sequence goes on from NW_010159607.1 coordinate 3,459, forward strand.
TTCCTCCCTCTGAGAAGTAGAAAGGTTTTAGTTAAACACCTGATTTTACACAGGCAGATCTGTGTTAGTTGCTGTCATAAGGGATTGAAAAATTCAAAGTCTCAAAGCAGCTTAAGTCTTTTACTCTTGAGTGTAATTCCTTGGACACTGAATACTGATAAGAGGCAGTTCTTGTATTCAGCTGATTACAGTGCTAACACTTCAAGCCAATCAGTTAGTAACTAATCCTTTACCTTCTGGCTTATCAAGACCACAGCTGACTCTTAGCACTGCAGTGCACCGTGTCGTCCTGGTATTTGTTCAAAATCTGTCAAGCCGCACTTCCCAAAGGATAGTTTGGAATGGATGAAATCATGCTACCAAGAGAAAAGGCAGCTTGAGCTTGTATTTAGTCCCATTCAACAGCCACTCTTGTGTTTAGCAGCACTTTGGTCTCAACTTCCTTTCTCTCCAGCTTCCCTCTTCAAGGGGAGGGATCCAGTCTCAGCTCTGAATCCCATGTTCGTGTTTGCATAGCTTGTGCAGGACTGGGGCTCATCTAGATTCAGCTTATCAGGGTGCTAGGAAAGGTAGTACAAAGTCAGTATGTCACAGGATTGGCAGAGGCTAAATGGGGAAGATTTGGCCAAGGGAGGATAGAGAGATGCTCACATTGATCTGGGACGTAAGAAGGTGCTCTCTGCACAGAACTGAGGAGCTGCAGAACCACTGAGGGAGAGACAGACTAGCAAGAAGTGAGTAATCTGGGCACCCTTAAGACTTGCCCACCTTTCCAAACCTTTGCATGCTTAAACAAACCTTCTGAAGTTTGTCCTGACTCCACAGATCAGCTTATCTGAACGTGGGCATTGAGTTGCAGGGGAGAGTGGAAGAAAGAACATTCTTTATTCCTGAAATGATGTACAGGCAGATCTTTTCACAGAATCACAGAATCATTAAGGTTGGAAGAGACCTCTAAGATCATCAAGTCCAATCGTCAACCCAACACCACCATGAACACTGAACCATGTCCTGGAGTGCCACTTCTTGAAACACCTCTGGAATGGTGACTCCACCATATTCCTGGGCAGCCTGTTCTAGTGTTTGATCCCTCTTGCAGTAAAGAAATTTTTCCTAATATTTAAACTAAACTGCCGCTGGGGCAACTTGAGGCCATTTCCTCTTGTTCTGTCACTAGGTACATGGAAGAAGACACTGGCCCCACCTTGCTACAACCTCCTTTCAGGCAGTTGTAGAGGGCGATAAGGTCTCCCCTTAGCCTCCTTTTCTCCATACTAAACCCCAGCTCTCTCAGCTGCTTGTTTTAAGATTTGTTCTCCATACCCTTCACCAGCTTCATTGCCCTTCTCGACATGCTCCAGTGCCTCAATGTCCTTCTTGTAGTGAGGGGCCCAAAACTGAACACAGTACTCGAGGTGCAGCCTCACCAGTGCCAAGTACAGTGCAACAACCACTTCCCTACTCCTGCTGGCCACAGTTTCTGATACAGGCCAGGATGCTGTTGGCCTTCTTGGCCACCTGGGCACACTGCTGGTTCATGTTCAGTCGCTGTCCACCAACACCCAGGTCCTTTTCTGCCTGGCAGCTTTCCAGCCACTTGTCCCCAAGCCTGTAGCACTGCATGGGGTTATTGTGACCAAAGTGCAAGACCTGGCACTTGGCCTTGTTAAATGTCATACAGTTTACCTCAGCCCATCGATCCAGCTTATCCAAGTCCCTCTGCAGAGCCTTCCTCCCCTTGATCAGATCAACATTCCCACCCAGTTTGGTGTCATCTGCAAACTTACCAAGTACTTTTTTTGAGTACTTACTGACTACTTTTGTAGTCACCTGTGTGCCTGAAACAGGGTTTTGGAGAGCTGGATTATCTTTCATTATTTCTTAATTTTAGAAGCAGACATGGATGCATCAGCAGAGGTACTCGGATACAAACGTTCTAAGTAGAGCTTTGGAGGAACTGACCCTGGCTCTGAAGTGATTCCTGCAGTTCATTTAGTAGCTGTTGTGCTTTAGGTGCAAGGGTAATTCTGTCTTTTCAGGGCTGTTCCCAGCTGCATTACTGGGACCAGAGGTGTGGCTGTGGCCTGCAGATGGCCCTTTCCCTGGAGCAGCTCCAAGCTTTCCTGACAAAGGAAAGCTCAAACAAATGCTGACGTCCTAAGATGTGGCATGTTTCTAGATAAGAGGCTTGGCAATGGAGCCGTCTGTTGGCTTGAGGGAAGCTCTGGAAGCCTGATCGTTTAACTTAGCCTCCTGTAGGCAAATAGCAGAGTTAATTGCTATCTTTGGCACGTGCATCAGCAGCCTTTAGCTGAGTGCTTTGGTATGGGCATATCTTTTTCTTTCCTACACTGACTATGTTGGCACCCAGTATGCCTACCATTTTAATGACCTAACTTCATACCACATGTGTAAGATCCTACTTTTCTACCCCTTTATCTGCTCCAGTGACATGGTACTGCTCATTTTTCTTTCCTACCATCTGCTGTCCCTTCAGCAGTGACTTTAGCTTTAGGTCTTTACCTGCCTTTCTCCCTCATGGACTAAAACTCCACATCCATGTCTTGTGCTGATTGCATCTGCCAGCATTTCTGCTTCCTGCTTGGCATCCCTTCGGCACTCTCCTATCTACCTCTTTGAGGGCCAAGGAGAACGGAGCTTTTTCAGCTTGACTGCTTGCCTTCCACCAAGCAATAGTGTTAGAGAGGCCTTCCAAATTTGCTTAACCTGAGTGCGTGATGAATAACACATTACCCTTCAGTAGGGGCAGCATATTCTTTAGAAGAATGTTAGCTCCAGGATGGAAAATGGCATGGTTTTCAAGGCTTTCTGTTTGTACTTAATAACAGGCAATATTTCTTTACACAGGTATGTACCTATTGGCATTATGTTCCTTGTTGGGAGCAAGATTGTGGAAATGGAAGATATTGTGCTTCTGGTGACCAGTCTGGGAAAATACATCTTCGCATCTATTCTGGGCCACTTTATCCATGGAGGAATCATTCTGCCACTTATTTATTTTGCATCCACACGTCAAAATCCGTATCGTTTTCTCTTAGGACTTATTACACCATTTGCCACTGCTTTTGCCACTTGCTCCAGGTGGGTTTTTGTGCTTCTTTTGGGATTATAGCCTGGTTATATTTGTCACTGTAAACTGGTTATATCCCAACACCAAACTGTGTTGAGTTTTAGGTGTGAATATTGTTTCTGACATTGCAAAAAGGGAATTCTGAGCAGAGAGAGTCTCACTGCTGTCAGCAGCCTGCCCTGCAACACGTACTGATAATTAGCTGTTGAAAAAATTCCTCAAAATATTGAGACTGTAGCATGATGCCGAGTTGGATTTTTTTTGAGGGAAAAGATTAAAGAATTTGCCTTAAAAAGATCCTGCCAGTTGTTCTTTCAAAATTAAGTAAATTGAGGGTCAGTAGTGAGGGACTTTGTCCTGAGAAGTTTAGTTCTTCAAGTTCAGAAGGATCTGGAACAAGTTTAAACTACTTTTGGAGGAACAAAGCAGACTTACTATCTACTATAAAGGATTTTAACATAATTGATTTCAAAGATCTGGCTTGATCAGCTTTTATTTGTCATAACCAAACTATCAAGTGTGTAATTTACATTTTTCTCAAGGGGCAAACACCTAATCAAATATCGCAACTGTATAAAATCATTTCAGGTCATCTCCAAAAGAAGATGTATGTCTGTCACAGGAGCTGAAGTTCATGAAGTAGGAGAGGGTTTATGAATAAAACCATGTATAATGTATAAAACCATGTATAATGCAAGAAATAAATCCAGTAATCTTTTAAATTTTTTAAAAATTTATTATTTGTCTGTTCACTTGAGAAGGTACTAGTACAACTTTAACAGAGGTTGCTGTTGCATCTGTTGTGTTTATATTGGCATCTCTTGATGTATTTTTGTGATTTGAGACTTGATCGTTCCACAGCCCTGTTAGGCTGCATACTATGTCAAGTCATGAGTTCTTGCTTTTGGGAGATTAGAGTCCTTACCAGCTATTTCTGGATGGAAGCAGATTATTAAATACCATGACTCAAGACGAACGAGAAGGGTCTCTCATTGCTGTCACGACAGAGACTGACTGTAAAATGGCGTTGTTGTCTTGGCAGTCCTGTCTGCAGCATGTTAGAAAAATGAAAGCGGTGAGACAGTGTCCTTCCATCCAGCACACCCTGATGCCTTGTGTTTGATTTTTCCCCCTGTTCTCTGTTTCTAGCTCAGCCACTCTCCCGTCAATGATCAAGTGTATTGAGGGGAACAACGGAGTTGACAAGAGAATCAGCAGGTTTATCCTTCCTATCGGGGCAACTGTAAACATGGATGGAGCTGCTATTTTTCAATGCATGGCAGCTGTGTTTATTGCTCAGCTGAATAATGTTGACCTCAATGCTGGGCAAATCTTCACCATTCTGTAAGTTGCTTGCTATTGCAACCACATCCATCTGGCCCCCAGACATATTCAAGCCTGTGGTCTCTCTGTTAATAGCTAGCAGTTGCATTCCACATCTCTGACCTAAAGCTTGCAAACTGGTATGGAACATAATTAAAAGATGATTAAAGGATGGAGTCTTTCAAGCTTCATAGGATTTGCCAGACTCTCGATTTAGTAAAAGGTGGAACCTGGGAGGGTAATTGACTTCTGAAACAGACTTTAAGCTGTTTAAAGCTGTTTCTCACAAGAAATCCCTCTCCTTCCTTAAGCATATCACTCCCCCACACTTCAGTAACCAATAAGCTGGATAATTGAGGCATGCTGCTCTACCCAGAAAGCTACCTCTGACTCCCCCTCTGGATGTCTTAGAAAATCCTGCTGCCAGCTCCTCAGTTCCTTATGTATCAATTTCATACTAAAGGCTCTGCTGCTGCTTATCTCTGCCCTTCCATTGCATTGCTGACTTCCCAGGCCAGATTCATTAACATTCCCCTCCTGACTGCTTTGCCCCATTATCCCCTCTACCACCTTAGTCCTGCCTCCTTCTCTAGGACTCTCCCCTCCATGCCTGGAATATCCTCCCACATCCCATATGCCATGAAGTGTCATTCTCTTCATTTATCTCCTCAAAATCGCTTAAATGAGGATCCTACCAGGAGTTCTAGCCCCTCACTGTGCTGAGAAGCCATAGCTGAATCCACCAGATGTCTCCTAAGGCCAGTACCTGGCATTGTTTTTACCCTCCCTGGCCAGGTTTTATTTCCTTCCTTATTGCATCTCCCAGTATATTGTTTGTCTATTTAAGGCAGGGCTGAGGCATTATTTTCTTTGTGGATGGCCAAATTAACCTTTCAGGTACCCTTAGTGAATCAGGTGTTAACAGAGGCCTGAGGATTATGCAGTGATAGGCCAAGGAAAACTCAGTTGTAGACATCTGCACACAAAAAGGTGTGTGGTCCATGTCTATAACACATGCACTGCAGATTTCTAGCAGCTGATTTAGGGTTTGTGTTTGAATGCAAATGAGACACAGAAGGGACAGTGCTTTGCACGGCAGGGTTTACCTTTATACATTTGGGGTTCGGAGATGTAATGTACTCTGCATATTTGAACTGATACATGACTTGGAATAGATATATTAGTAAGGCAGCAGGAAATAGTTGTGTTGGTTGTTTTTTGGGTGGGTTTTTTTGGTTTTTGTTGGTTGTTGTTTTTTTTTTTCTGAAAAGGCAATCATGGTATTAAACACAGAGCCATTGCCTCGGTAGCTGCTGTGGATGCCTGCAGAGCAACCGTGCTCTGTACCCATTACTTTGCATCAGCAGGCAGGAAAGGGTTTGCCTGGGAAGGAAATGATCTGTGTGTCCCATGCTGTAGAGTTTGTTCACAGTTTGCATAGCAGGGAAATGTGTGACGTAAGTGTAGGAGAGGAGTGCTGCAGAGCTCCTGCTAACCAGGTTCACAAATTGATTTGCAGAGTGACAGCTACTGCATCCAGCGTGGGTGCAGCTGGTGTCCCAGCCGGAGGAGTCCTCACCATCGCTATCATCTTGGAGGCCATTGGACTTCCAACCAACGATCTCTCCTTGATATTAGCAGTGGACTGGATTGTGTAAGTACTTCAGGTCACATGTATCTGCTGTCGCATGACGTGTCGCATGTTCATCTGGAAAGATGGGGCAGGACAATCAAAGCAGTGCAGTATAAAATAAAATGGCTGCCTATAGGACAGATAACTCTTGACAGATAATGGAAAAGGTGGCCCTTCTAAATTAAAAATGTTAGTACACTAAAATCTCTTCAGCTTTTTTTACTCACTCTTTACTGAAACTTATTTCTTCCTGGTTTCAATTCTCTCTAGAATAATTGTTGAAAGTTTGTTCAAAAAGTGCTGGAAATTAGTTGGACACTAGGAAGGAATTGGGGAAAAGGAAATTGAGTCTGAATAGTGGTGGAAAACTTACTTGGTCGCTTATGTGAAGCAGTCTCCATCAGAAGTTGTTGTATTGTTTGAACTCTTTTTGTGGTTCCAGACTGGTTAAATCACCAACACAAGCATCACAGAGAGGTGACGTACATTGACAGGGCAGGGACACAGGGTTTGTGGCACTCATCACAGCTGTGAGCAGTGTCACAGCTGGAACATGCTTCTAGGAGTCACAAGTTTAGTACACAGTATTGCCACCTTTCGTTTCCATCTTCTGGGAAAGAAATGCAAGGTCAGGCCTTTGCTCAGCTCCTTCTCTTTCCAAGAGCCATTCTCCTCCTTGAAATACGAGAGATTATCTCCTTCCCGAGCTCTGTTTGGAAGAGCTTATCTCACCACTTAGCATAGCTATGTCCTTGTTAAGGCCTAAATTTACCTTCTGTTTCACCTAAATTAGTTAGAGGAAAGCCTTAAAAATTTGTTTTGCTTTAAGCATTGCAGACCCAGCCACAAGTGCATAAATGTAAATGCCATGTGCAGGTGATTTCTTATAGCTTAGACGAGCCCTGTGGAAAAGGATGTCTCTGGTTTACCTTGAACAAGCCTGGCTGGCTGCTGTTCTTCAAATACTAGAAAATCCATCTGGAAGGACTCATGAATTATAGCATGCCTAAAGTTTAAATGCTAGTGAAGTAAGCATGAGCTGATAATTTAAAAGCGTAATCTGCTGTCAAGCCATCTGGTTGAAGTTGAGTAGTGGGCTGAAATGACTGGACAGTATGGGTCAAGCGATCTGAATCCCATTAGGGTTTTTTTCAGTTGGTGAGTTCCTGGCCAGTTTCTGGTTTAAGCTGTACATAATCCTGCATTGCTTTTTGGAAACACCAGCCTCTCTGTGTAGATGGTGTACTTCCACAGCAGATGTGGAAATTAAGATGCCTGAGGACACTGTTGAGTTCCAGAGGCTGGCGAAGAAGGCAACTGTATTACCTCCTTTCCTTCCCACGTCACACTTGTCTGTGGAGCATAATCATATTCCTGTTGGGGCCATTGAACTCTTTCTTACTGTCACTTCTTGGGGATCAGCTACCTCCAAAGGACATGAGAGACGGGCAAAGCAGTGGCTTGCTCTTTGCATTCTCAGGGATTACAGTAGTAGCTGTGGTTTCCACAAACTGTACTCACAAGTGCCTGGAGACAAAAGTGAAAAGCTTGCATGCCCTTTCACTCTAGGCTACCCTCAGCCTGTGTCATCCTGGCCACCTTTATTTCAAAATATGTAGCATACCTTCATGGTCAACACTGTTGTTCTAGTCAAGAAGCTCATCCCTGTGGTAACAAAATGGGGAAAGAGAGAGGGAGGAGTCCCATGTCTTGTTTTTATGCCAGCCATTTCATTGCCAGAGTGGGCCAGAAGTCTCAAAGGGCACATGAAGAAACTGTTCTTCTTTATGACCCATAAACCTCCTCTGTTACACCCTGGGACATAGTAGTTTTCTGTTGTAGGACTAATGATTAGGACAGATGCTACTAGCAAGAAATCCAGAGAGCACAATCATTCTGCCTGCTTTTGGAAGGACCCCTTAAGTAGGTGTTTGGGTTAAGGTATAGTTAAAAAAAGAGAGCTGGGTGCTCTGAGTGACCTTCTGGATAAGCTCAAATTAAGTTCCTGCTCTGAACTTGCATTTGAAAAATGCTGGCCTAGGGAAAGGAGAAGGGAAAGGAAAAGAAGGATGCCTGAGAAAGAGTAGGACCATTGCTGCAATCCACTGAGACACCAGAACCAGTCGATAGTAAAGGCTGGGCTGACATTAAACCATCTCTGGTGCACTTTTTTAGTTCTGAAATGGTGATTTCAGAATTTTCCCTCTGGGGAAAATACCTATGGTAACATCTCTCTTGTCACTGATGTTGGTGGATTAGCAGGGGTGAATCAGCTCCCTTTATTGTGTTGTAACTCAGAAGCTAAAGCCTGTTGCATTTTTTGTTTGTTTGTTTGTTTCTGATCTTAACCAGGGACCGAACCACCACAGTTGTGAATGTGGAAGGGGATGCCCTAGGAGCTGGCATCCTTAATTACCTGAATGAAAAAGAAAAGAGAGACAAAGAGCAGGAGCTCAAGGAAGTCCATGTAGAAGCAGTTGCGAACAGCAAGTCTGAAGGGGAAACATCGCCTTTGGTAACCCACAAAAACCAAGTCTCCAACGCAACCAGTACAGCAGACCCTGAATCCAAGGAATCAGTATTGTGAACTAGAGGCCATTCTTCAACACGTGTCCTAGGGGTGGACCAGGGACTTGTTAACGCGCCTGGGCATTTGCAGTGCTAACAAGAGCTGCGTGACTCTTGAAAGCTTTCCGTTCCAGTCTGTTTTGAAATATGCTGGCCTGGGGAAGGGGAGGGAAGTGGGGTGGGCAGAGAAGGGGTGTTGAGAAAGAACACTCGCTTTATAATAGTATTTTGATAATTCTTATGTATACATGTATATGTGTTGCACATGCACACACATATGTGAAAACAGTGCCATTGAGACTTCTGGTTTAACAAGACTTGTGTTAGTAAAGGCTCATACGGGTTGGAGATGAGGAAGTAGACAAACCCAGTATGGGCTTATT
>NW_010159607.1:12487-17086 GCF_000695765.1 Mesitornis unicolor
GGAAAAACTAGTAAGCCTATTGTGCTGCTGTTCAAATGGAGTTGCAGTCTAGAAACTCCAGAGTGGGTGAAAATGTTGCTTTATTTTCTGGCCTGGAAACACCAACCATTACAGACATAATAGGAAGCAACATTTTTCTCCCACTCCCCTTCCTCTCCTGTTCTCTGATCCCTTAAAACATCACATATATCCTGAAAACTAGCTTTAAAAAAATAATCTGGATTAATTAGTATCTTATAAGAGTCCGACCCTTCTTCCGTTCCCCCACTGCATTGCAGTTCATAGCAGCTTTCCTGCGTTTTGGTGAGTAACTCCCAAACTTTCGGACCAAACATAGGAGATCTTTGTGCAGCTCTTAAGGAAAAAAATCCAGAGGAAATCCAAATTTTGTTAAAGTAATCCCTCTAGGCTGAAAAAAATGTAGAGTCTGTTCCAGCATAAATAGGTCTGAAAGTGGCTTGCCTGTGACATCAAGAAGTCAGTTCCCTTCCTGAAAACATACATGCTCCTTTGCTAGCACACCATGTCCTGCTCATGTTTATTTAATGGCTCAGTCCAAACAAGTTAAGTCATAACCCTCTTCCAGCAAAACTGAACAGGAGAGGAAAAAATCTGAACAGACATCATGTGGGAACTGACAACAGGCAAGTCTGAGTGTTTGCTTGAAAGGGGAAGAGGCGAGTTTATAACCCTGTGTAGTTCAGTGATCTCTGTGTGTTGGGACAGCTGCATACCTGTTCCTCTTAGGAGTTTGGTCCTGCTATAAATGTCCTTCTGACAGCAGCTTACATTTAGTAATTCTGGGTGGTGCTGGGCCAGGGTAATGCCTAGTGGCAGGTGGTAACCCTTGCTTGAGGCTGAGTCAAATGCTTCTGGATTCTGACTCCACCTTTTTTTCCTTTACAACACACTTTGCGAATTTGCACCCCAAACCTGAACACAGTCCAGGAAACTCATTGCAAACATCCTGTTGATTTATCTTGGCCTTTTGTACAGTAAATAGTTACAAAATTATGTCTGTGCATATGCCAAGATGTGCCTGGACTTGTGGTGCTTTCCCTTGGCTACTTTAGCAAGATAATTGCATATGGTCAGTCTCCACACTGTTTATTCAGCAATATATATTTACACTTGACTGATGTAAAGTAATTATAAGTCTCCCTTTTTCTTTCTCCTCTTGCTTCAGAGGAAGCTATCCTGGAAAGGTATCCAGTTGCTGATGTTAATGTTCATGGCACTAGGAAGAGGCAGCTCCAATTTCATAGCAGGAGCAGCAGCATTCATTTGCAAAGCATCTTTCCTGGTAAAGGGACACGATGAATTTTGCAAAAAGACGCTCAGAATGAGATGTGGCTACCTCTGAGGGAAAACACAGTGAGTGTGTCATTACTGGCTGTTTAATCATGTGCAGCAGGGCTATGCAAACAGTCGAAGTAGGAAAAGATTAGTCAACTCACTGAGAAACTGCAGGTGGAGTTTTTTTTTAACCAGTTTGTTTATAACCATGTCCACAAAATTTGGTCATTCTTTGGCTTATCTTCAAAATGGAAGGAGACAAACATAATTCTCTAGGGACATCCTTTGCCCAGTATTTATTATTTCATTTGTAGCAGATTAAGGCCCACTGAAACTTTGCATTTCCTCCCTCTAGAATCATCCCAACTCCTTTCAACTCAGGAAACCAAAAATGCACTTTGTAGCTGACACTGAAAGTCAACAAATAACTGGTGTTTTGAAAAATGTTGGAGCCTTGAGAAAATGGTTCTTAACAAAACTTTTTTTTTTTTTTAAACAAGTCTAAATATTTCTTTGAAAAATCTGAATGCACCAGAACCCCAAATACTTGGATTTTAAGGGAGTGTATGGATGTCTCAAGAAAGCTGAAAATCATGACTGTTCCCTATGGGCTGGGTTCTGCAGTTGCATTTTATTCCTCATCAAACATTTAGTCCTTCTGATGCTCTCCTTCACCATGACACATGTGGCTGGAATCAGAACATGAGAGTAGACAGCACTCAAATGGCAATTCCTCTGAAGCAGCACAGCACTGCTAAAATGTTTCTCAGTTTTTATTTTTTCACCCCAAAGCTGTTGTTGCCCACAGGTAAAAGTCCAAAGACTGGGCTTCCTCATAGGCAGCACCTTGCCATTGCTGTAGTGATCTTTCTTCCCTCTGGCACTGCAGCTTGAATGCGCCTCATCCTTGTAGCAGCGTGCCATAGGCTGTGACACATTCTTTCTGACAGTAGATCCCAAGAAATTGTAAATTAAAGCCAGCACCTCAGAGTCTTCTTATTATTTTCCAATAGCAATACAGAAACTCAGTGTCTTTGCTGAAGAATGCCTCTCTCAGTCCTCACTAGTGGATTGCCACACTTTGCATCAATGTGAATTTCTAGTCCCATGTAAAGCTTGTTAGAGCAGTTAGATTCAGGGAGGTCAAATCATTCTCATAGCAGGAATTTAACCAAGGAAACCTAACACTCCTTCTCCTGGAAACAGGTGCCATAACGTTTGTATGAACCATGAGTATTCATTCAGGTCTTAGCCTACCAGAAATCTGTATACTGGAACAGGTTGCCCAGGAAGTGGAGATTGCCCAGGGAAGTGGTGGATGCCCTCTCCCTGGAAGTGTTCAAGGCCAGATTGGACAGAGCTTTGAGCAACCTGGTCTGGTGAGAGGTGTCCTTGCCCATGGCAAGGAGTTTGGAACTGGATGGTCTTTAAGATTCTTTCCAACCCAAACCATTCTGTGATCTTACAGAAGCCCCACTTTAGACTTACAAAGGTGCCAGTTCTTTTGTTGTTCGTGAACAGCAAGAGAGATCCCAGAGTTTTCTGTGGAAGTAGGAACACTGGGTAACTAGTGCTTGTCACAGCATCATCTTGGTCTTTTCTGTATCATGTGTCAGAAATTACAGTTCTTGGTTTTCTATGATGTTCACATTCCTCACGATGCTTATGCCTCGTCTTCTAGGACTCTCCACCTGCCTTCAGGTTGTCTTTTTTTCTTAAGTTACAAATGTAAAAGATCCAATATTACACTTTCTTGGACTGTAAAAAAAAGTTGGTGTATTCCAACAGCTGCCCTTGTGACAACATGAATCCTGATCAAAAGCCCAATGAGACTTGTCATTTGCTTCAAGTGGTCAAGGTCTTCAGGTAAGAGCACTGAGAGAAAAATGAAAGGGCTGTTGAAGGATGTATGTTTTTGATGCTGCCCTTGAGCTGCAGTGCAATGTCAGGTCCCTGTGCAGCCTCACTCCAAGAGACTATTAGCTGAGAAGGTGCTCAGTAGCAGTGCAAGTGCAGCCTACTCTGTACCTGCTCTGCTCTCACTCAGGCACTCCACAAATCTGGTGCCAGTGTGGTACTTAACTCTAGTGTCTCCAGACCAGACATATGTTTATGTTCTCCCAACATAACTGTAAATTGGAAACCTTTAGTCAGTTGCTTTTTATTTCAAGAGGAAATAAATTCCATCTATAAAACATAGTTTTCCTTTTTTGTTTTAGTCTTTTTTTTTTTGGAAGGTACAAATTCTGTCCTTAGGAAAGCAGGCTACAAACAGCTTATGTCCTACCCTCTAGTCCAGCAATTGCTTTTTGGGATAAACATATGGGAATATAGAAGAGTCTACAAGCCTTTGATGTATGCAATCACATTTTGTCTCTGATGCCATTTATTCTTTCACTTTTACCTTGTCTTTAAGTGAAGTTGCTTTGACTGTTTTGGACCGTCTTTTATTCTTTTGCAGGATTGGCTATCTATTCCATGCTTTATCTGTCACTGCCTGATCTCATCCCATTTCCTAGAATGTCCCATACTGTTTTAATGTATTGGTGGCTCAGGTATAAATGGGAGAATGGACAAAGTTTTGAGGGCTCCAGCTTTTCCTTAGGAAAGTAGTTTGCATTCTACCTTGCTCCTGTCCTTAGCTCACCAGAGGTTTGTGAGATGTAGTGATTTAAAAAGTTGCTCTGAGAGTGTGGAACATACCTGTGTCTCATCCTGAGAAAGGTGCTTTTTCTGCGCTGTGAGATGTGGCTATGGGTGCCTGCAAAGCTGTAGTGAGCAATGGAGGGTGCCAGCACTTGGCTGCTCTTAGAATATTTTCAGTAAAGTCTCATTATTCCCAGGAACTGAGCTTTAGCTGAGTTTCGGCTGGTGTGTTGGTAATTGGACTACAAGATTCAGTAATTGCAAAGGACTTTGAACCCTTCTGGGGATGTCTCTTGCAATCTGGATTGCTTTTGTGTTGAAAACAGACTAGGACCAAATTCAGGGCTTCCCCTGCTGGGATGTGACAAATGGGACTGTGTCCTTCGGACAGAATAGAAATGTGGAGCCAGCCAAAATACCTGATCAGCTGGTAAAACAACCTCTGCTTTGTCTTTTCTGGGCACCCCTGTTACTGCCTGAAGAGGCAATGCCCTGAGCTGGAAGTGGCGAAAGTATGAGGGGCAGGAAGGTTTCATATGTGCTTGCTCTGCACCTATACTTTTCCCTGGGCATTTGCTGTGGCCAGTGCCAGAAATGGACATGACCCAGTGTCGCCACTCTTAGACTCATCCTCCTGTGGTTTCTCTATACAGCAGG
>NW_010159607.1:17117-28777 GCF_000695765.1 Mesitornis unicolor
TCTCTTTGAGACAAATCAAAGGCTCTGATATCTTTGTGAGTGACCGCCCTGCCACATGTTGTAGGTTATGTACTCGAGAACTTACCAAAGGTGCAAACCCACTAACTCTTTCTGCATAGATTTGCAGCATTAGCTAATGATCCAGGCTGAATCTTCACTCTGGTCCTCTGCTAGCGCAGCACATTTCTGAAGCCACTGGAAAGTATCCTTCTGTTGGAAATCATAATTTTTAATCCTGTCCCTCTGATAGGCAGTGAGCAATGGCAGGAAGTCAGAGGACCAAAAGACAAACTCTCACCAGAGGAAAAATGTCACATCTTCATTGATTTTAACTGGACCATGACCCAGTTCTTAATCACTCACAGACCTGCCTGTAATGACTGATGAACAGCACGGAATTAGGCAGATCACATAAGCCTGTGCTTCCTTTTCAGTAAATTACATTTATGGATACTTACCTGTCTCTCAATGACAATAGTGTGGAGAACAGTGAGTCGCAGTGTTTGGAAAGCACTCTTAAGACACAGAGCACTAAATCTTAAGTAATCATGAACTTTTCAAAAATCTGAAAGGAATTAAGTAATTAACGTATACTTCATGAAGTCAGAGTTGCATTGCACTGGAGTATGAATGACCTGTCCAATGGAAAGGAGATCCAGTGTATGCATTTGCTGAGCTAATTCAGGAGAAGCAGGAGAGCTAGTACAGTGTGAGCTGCATTTCAAAAAGCAGATGTGATTTAGTGAAGGAGTGCAATAGTACCCTTTTATATCTGCCTCCTTGCGTCTCCACCTGGGATGCCATGAAAGCTTAGCAGACCTTACCCATGGATCTAACATCTAAATTAGGAGCCTTCACAGCTTCGTTTCTGCCTAGTTTCAATGGAAGAAAGCTTTTCAACTGAAAAAGCAAGTTGTCTTGGGCAGAATAGTCAAAAAGGTGAAGAAAAACAAGGAAAAGCTGAAGAGTTGCAGGAGGAGCATCACACAGGACAGGGTAAGCCAGAGGATAAAGAAGCTAAGACACCAAGGGAAGCAACTTTTCCTTGGCATTTTGATACAGGTAGCATCAAAAAGGTCACAGCATTTGTCTGACTTGTAGCAGAGACAACCCAAATCCCTGCCTGCTGACTGGCCAGGATTTACAGAGAGCTGCAGACGTCAAGTGCTGGTGTTTCCGAAGCACATTGTCACTGAGCAACAGGGAAGCATGCAGCGTGCCAGTGTGGGGCTCTGATAAGCTCCTCCTGGCTGCTAGCCATGGCCACATAGAAATAACAGTACAGTTCTGGATCAGGATTGACCCACATTCCTCCTTGCAGGATAGCTAGGACAAGTGCTCCTCCAGCAATGCATGGCAGCCATTCTCTTCCAAGGACAAAGACGACCTTGTTATCTATGCAAGCATGTTGATGAAAGCCATGTTCACTTGCTGCTTCAGTATCAGGAAGGAGGGAAAAGGGTATCACAAATGATCTGAAACTTTTTCCAGACATTGAGCAACATGTTGAGGCAGTTGCCACTGAATATTTTACATCTGATGAGAAATGATCAAGAGCCTTATTTGGCTCCATAGCTCGCTATCTTCACATTTGAGCACCGGCTTGGGAAGTTAATGTTTAGCAATATTCATTCTCCATATCGGGTCTTTACAGACTTTTGTGACCAGCAGGCACCATTTCACAGCTGCAGAAGCACATGCACGCAGAAAAAGGTGAAAGAACACTTTCTTGAGTCATGCAAAGAATTATCAAGCGGGCTAGGAGCAGACCTTGAATCCTCAGTTCAACAACTATCACCTATCTAAAAAAATTAACATCTGGGGGTTTATAAATACATTTGAGTATTGATATCAGAGTATTAATAGCGTGTTAGTGCAGGATGATCACTTCTTTTTTTGGAAGAATGAAAGGGGAGAAGTGTAGAAGTAGGAGAGTTATCTTCCCTCTAGGATGGATTTTTTAACAGAAAAGGGAAAAAGAACTCTTCTTTTTCATTGAAGAGTTCACAGTATGGTTACTTATCAAACTCTATCTCGATGTCAGCAGATATATCTTCCTCAGCAGATATGAAATCTCATTTGGATTTAACGACTGATCTCGGTGCCAGCAAGAGGTGAGGTCTGTGGACATTTCAGCAGGCCAGTTGCTTACTTGGAGTCCTGCTCAAGAAACATTTCCACTTGTCTTTCCTGAGACCACAGAAACTGTTTGCAAGGCAGGCAGGCCAGCTGACAGGAGCCAGCGTGAGGAAATTAATTCTGATTCAGCTCTGTTGTATTGCAAAGTTAACGGTGTGGTTTTAAGCCACGGAGACCAAGAAATCCGGTATTAGAAGTTCCTTCGGATAGCTTTCACTTGCTTCTTCTGATAACAACGCTGAGAAAGTAATGCGCTGCTTTTGCAAGCGTTTATTTGTAACTGAAGCTAAACTGCCTATGGTATGTCAGTGCAACTTAATTGCAGTTACAGCTCACAGAAATAAGTTACCAAGGGAAATCTACTCTGAAGGAAACTGTTTGCACATGCCTGAACCCCCCTGGATTACATTCCCACAGAAAGAATTGTGATTAACCATAAAAAATACTCCAAATATTAACTAGTTTCAATTTTAGCTTTTTTAAGAACCAGAAGGAATGCAACAAAATGGACAGACCAGAGCCTCTGCTAGTGTGCATTAATGTAACTTCCTGAGCTTTCAGTGGCCTGTTGACTTCTGATGGATATTATACCTCCTGAGCAGCACAGGGGTTTGGTCTAGTCGTCTTAAGATGATCATGTTCAGTACAGTAGCAGTAAAGGAATTTTTTAAAAATTTGTTGGTTATAATTGAAGGCATTTAATGTGCTCACAGTATTCTTACGACATGGTGTGGTGCTTCCCACAAGAAAAATGTGTTTTCTAGATGGTCGGTATTGATGCAGAAGCAAAGTTTCCTTGTTTTTTGATTGGTTTTCCTTCTCCATATCCCTCTTCCAGAATCTGCTGTGGTGCTTGGAGGCTGCCCAGACACCACCAGGAGCAGGCTCCTTTAGTATGTAGATACTTACTTACAACTTAAAGTTATTCTAGTCCCACGTGAGGACATAGCCTGTCTCACATCCTGCTATGAGGGGACAAAGATGTAGCTTCGGTTTTGGAGGAGGGGCTGGGCTGACAAAAATTCTACTTCATTAATGTAATACCTTAATGACATTTTACACTTGTCAAGTAATTGTGACTAAGGTAGCCCAGCCCTGGCTGGCTCCCTGCTCTGTCCCACAATAGATGCTCTGCTGACATTACTTTTCTGAGGACCAGTGTGGAGGTAATGCGTTTGTCATCCCCTGAATACTGCAGTCTTTTAAGAATATGCTCTTAATTAGACTCTCTCTCTGTCACTATCCTGGCTACACTTTTGCAGGACCATCCACAAAGCACGTGCTGTACAGGATGGAGACCACATGTAGCACTACAAATAGCTGACCATACCTCTGCTAATGGGCAATGAGCCTCTTTTTCTGAATTGCTTCTTGTTTATGGCAAACTGAGACTGACTCACTCACCACTTTGTGAGGGTGAAGATTTTGATTAGATTTTGATTAATTCCTCTAGATTCAGGGATAGCATGAAGAGTCTCTGCAGCAGAGGTACACAATCTGCCTTATTATCCTCAAAGGTGCCTTGTCCTGGTTCCCTTCAGGACAAATTCCAAGCTGCTGTTTGGCTTTTGAGTATAACTATGCACCAAAGGTGAGAGACTCCGTTATCCCTGGAGATGGGAGGGAGAACATGATGTCCTGCTGTGGGACAGGGAAAGTGAGTTTCTTTTCTTTATCCTGTAAGCTCTTTGTTAGCAATCCTGCCTCTGATGTATGTATGCGTGTGTGTGCTTTTATTTCTACATGAACGCAAATTGCTGTAATTAGGAGGGAGGATTCTTGTATTTTTATATGCTAAGCCATTTGATTAATTACTTTAATAAAATGACAGAGATAAACTCTGAATTTCACTGCCGTCTGCTCCAGTACAATCCAGTATCACTGATACAAAGGTATCTATCTTCAGAGAAAACCTAGTGCTTAGAGCAACCACTCCACTGAGTAAGTATGTGTGCCATATGGGTGTGTCGATCCTTGTGAACATCTGTAATTGTTCCTGTTTTAAAGCTATGGGTTTGATCCATGTGACTCTGTATAAGCCTTTTATTAACGTATGAGAACAGATGTATGTGCACATGTGCAAAAAAAAAAAGACCATATTGCTGTGTCTGGGGGTGTGTGACCCTGGGGTAGATACTACACATGTTTACTCCCTTCGGTGTAAAAACTATCCCTGCCTGCCTGAGGAGTAAACAGTCCTGTGGCTCAGGTTGAGATGCTTTGTTGTATTAGGAGGGTGACACAATAGGATGCTCTCTCTCTCTTTTTCTCTTCTCTCATGGAAATGTGTATTTGTTTTCTCTTTGTGTAGCTTCTCAATCTGAAATAAAAATCATCCTGAATAGAATTCACGCTTCCATCTTTGTTTGGAAAAGACACAGCCTTTTAGCTGGATCAACCTTGCCTAAGCAGGTGGCAAGCTTTCTGTGACTCCTTTGGAAATGCCCCTGAATGAGAATTGTGCAGCTTGGTATTCAGGTCCGCTTTCCCAGGCTGTGCTCTTTGCCAGCGTGCTGGTGTCACTGATGAAGGGTATATCACTCCGTTTAACCCCTTCCCCTGGAGCCCAGGACAAGTCTTTGCAGGGTAGCACTTCTCCAGCCCTCTCAACTCTAAAAAGGCTTTTGGAGAGCCCACAGTAGTAGGCATTTTTTATTGATGTTTGAAATAGTGGAGTGCAAGAGCCGACAGACAGACCTGCTGCCTATTCTGCCAAGCAAACAGACCTTCGTACCTGGAGGACAATTAAGGAGTGGGAGAAATCATCCAGCAAATCCTTTGCAGTAGGCAACTGGACTGGTAAGTTGAGGGTAATTTTGCACTTGACACACACAATCAATCTGAGCAGTGTGGTGGTTCCAGGACTGAGGGCCTGGGTTTGCTATCAAAGTCATTTTGGTACAGCTTTTCCATTAAAAGCTCATACATCTCCATAAGGTAGGTTTTATCCTGAGATGGACAATGCAGAATATCCCAAATCTTGGGAAAAAAAAATACGTAAGTGTAGTTTGGCTAGTTTCAAGCATCAAATTTTGATCCCAGAACTAATAAACAAGGGTGCAAAATTTGCAAGAATGCAAGCACCAGAAGACAGAAATATTATTAGAAGGACTTGCCTGTTTATGACTACAAATTATGACTCATATTGAGTTTTGGTATGTGAATTCTATGAAACCATCAACATGATGGTTTCCAAATTGCCACAGTTATGTCTTTGTCTTCTTGCTTCTTTAGCTGAAAGCCCAAGGAGATGCCTGGAGGAACACTAGACCAGCAAGCTAAGAGAGAAGTCCTCTTGGCATCTCAGCCCCTAGCCATTCAAATGTGAGCTTTGGATACAAAGACGACCGCTGCCTAAAACAAGCAGGTTTTTGGAAATCTCCTAAATTAATTGGTGATTGTCAGAGTTGTAGTGCCTTGCTGTTTGAAACATGCAGCTTTGTGAAACCCATGGAAAAAGGGGAAATGATTGCTTGTCTTTAACAAGAACTGAGTCAATCCTTAGACCGAGACCCAGCTGACACAAGCCAGATATTATTAGAGCTTTATTTAGCATTTTAGAGCATTATTAGGCATTAATGTAGATAAATAGATAAAGTTACTGAGGATATTTCAACAAGAAGGTAAAAGTTGGAAGAAGTTCTAATTAAAGTTAAATTACTTCATTCTGGTTTTTCACTACCACCTACCAATTTGGCCACATGCTTTTCAATTTCTTAATAATTTCATCTTTTTTTAAAAGGAATAAAGTTTTTGGGAAAATGCTCCCCACTTCTTCATTCTAAAAAGCTCTTAGGAAGGTGACACACATTTGTCCAGTTCACATGAAGAAAAGCATTTAAAAATTAATTTCTAACAAAAGCCACTGCTATTGTTGTAACTTAATATTTGCAGAGGAAATCCAATTATGGCCAAGGACCAGATTAATCATTTTTTTTAATCCCCAGTTTGTTTGATAAAGTTAGATACAATGATAGGCAAGTACTTTGTGAATTAAATGAAAGACAGCTCCATTTTGTTCTGCTGTTAAGTGGTTTGGGTTGAACAGCATGGTGCAGCTGTGCTAACAGGTCATCTCCCAGATACATAGATTGATGTTAGCTTGTTGAAAAGCAAATCTCTGCTGTCTTCCCATTATGAGCATTCAAGCGGGTGTACAAGTAAGTTGTACCTCTTCGGGGTCTTGTGAGCTGTGATGTGCATGAAAATAGCTTGGTGAGCCCACAGCTAACAGTTCTTGTAAGTTCCTGCAGCTTGGATGTTAGAGTTGAGCCATCGTGTTACGGAAAATACCTGTGGTTTTAGACTGGGCAAGCAGGATAGCAGCTGGAATTTATTTCCACATTTTGAAAGTCATCCTCATGATGGTAAGGGTTGGGTTTGTCAAAATATGTGCCAGGGACCAGGCAAATTACAAACTGGCTCTGAAACCTAGGACCAGAGATGCAAACCTAGGATGAGAGATGCAATGCAAAGCCACTGCATAGGCTTGGGTAACAGGACTTCACCCTCCTTGCAGGACAGTGATCAGCAATGCAATGTAAATTACTGTAATTACTGTGTCACCAAAACATGTATACAATCAGGCAGATCTGGATTCTCTTCACTGTGGTGTGCTAGAGTATAATGAGATGGTGATGCCTACAGCTGCTGGAGTTTGAAAGAGGCCTACATTCGCAACTCAGATCTCTCAAACTGCCTAGGTTCCAACTGACAACAGTCAAATAATTAAGTTTAAACTTCCCGGGTACTTCATTGTTAATTGGGCTCAAGTAATCTGACTCACTGAGCATCCTGAAGACACCGGGCTTTGTCCATGTAGCAGTACCATTCTTGTTGAGGTAGGAAACTGGTGTGGCCAGACTCAGTGTAGATCTGACAAAAGGGGACTACGGTATTTATTTACATTTTAAGCTGTTTTTTCTCACCTATACTCATTCTCTTATAGTTTTCATTCACTCACACTCAAAAGCAATGAAACATGGTTGTTCAAGTGGTCTGGCCCCAATCACTTGTGTGCAACTACACAACAAGGGATGACAGCTGTCAAATCTTCACTAAACCTCCCAGTGTTGAGACAGTTTAATAACCTTTAAGAACTGATAGAGGGGGTTTTTTTGTGGTGGTCCTTTGCTGCAGTCTCTCCTCCTGCTAGACTGCCAGGAGAAGGAATGGGAGACGCGATATGCTGCCATCCTCCTGTTATCAGAGAAGGGTCTTTCACCAATGAGGTGTGTGTGCTGTGGTCTTATCAGTCTACAGACATTCTGGGCTTGCTTGACAAATACAGTGCAGTTTTATTTTTTTGCTGGGAATCGTGTAATTTGTTATGAATGTCAGCCGTTCTTAACCCTCCTGCTCTGCTATTTCTTCTGATGCTTACATAAATAGATTTTCATTCATACCAGTCCTGGTATTTCTTTCAAAAATCTCTGCAATGATGACTGGTTCCTGAAGATCCCAGCGCTGTTTTTGAAGACCATAAATGATAAAGGGCCAAGACATCCCAGCTACTAGAATGAAAAAGAAATCCCTCATATTCCCCACTGAAAGCAGCAGTAAAATTTCACATTTAAAAAGTAAAATTAATCCCAGTTATTCATTGCCCATTATAATTCACATTGATCGAAAGCTGCAGCAACATGTCACCTTTATCCAACAAGGGGAAAGGCGAAGCATCTGGACCACACCAACTCCATCCCATTCACCCCCTCTGCACCAGGGATCCTAGTCCTGATCTGCAGTTATGCCGGTGTTTCGCCTGGGTAGACGTAAGGAGATGCTTTGGGGGAATATGGAAACTTGAGACACCTTTGGTCAATTGCTCGGTCTGGCCAGGCTGCTTGTGGTGTGATGGGTACATCGTGTGGCCAGAAAGGAGAAGTGCAATTTTTAGTTGACTTTTTTTTTTTTTCTTTTGAGCTAAATCCTGCCACTCTGTCCAGCTGAGCAACCAAGTGGTAAATGACTGAAATTTCTCTGCTGCTAGCACTGGAGTCCATTGCTCTGTGCTTCAATGTTGACATTAAAATAGATGTCACTCTAGTTTTCCCTCTGTTCGTCATTAATTCTGCCTTATATGTTTCAGTTCTTGACTGCCTTGGGTCTGCTTAAGTCATATTTTCGGTCCTTCTCCAAAATCAGGAATTAAAAGAAGCTGTAGTAACTGTGATGATCTAGAAGAGTGAGGGAAAGTTTGTAGGCTTTCAATAGGTGTTATGACTTCGTAAAGAAGCTAAAGCAACATGGCTCAGTTTGAACCTGCTTATTTAGATATTACTAGAAGGGCTGTCCAGCTGAACGACTGGATTCCTCAGAGGCCTACCGTAGGTCCAGGAACCATAAGTAGTTGATTAGTGACACAAATGTTGGAACAGAGAAAAATCTACAGGTCCCACCTGGAGGAGAAGGTATGGGAACATGGAAAAGTGCAGGGCTGAAAGCCAACGTTGGAAAAACTGAGAGAAGGTCTAAGCAACAGAGGCTGCAAAGAGTTAATCTAGATGAGAGTCATTAACTCCACTAATACTGGTGGAAAATGGTAGCTTAAGGAGCAGGATCAGGAAGTTATGCACAGTCAGAAGCATGAGTCAAATGTCCTGCGCTGTGCATAAGGCAGATACTATACCTGTAAACAGGAATGCAGCCTAGACTACCATACCAATTTTGCCTAATCATAGCCAAGCCTGCATTGGAGTTTTGGACCGGGTTTAAGTGTTGAGCTTCAAAGAAATGTGGCCTGAAGAGTGACAATCAAGAGGAGAACAAAGGGAATGGGGTCCAAGATGTGGAAATCCTGACCTCTGGGGAAAAGAAAAGGGTTGTTAGCCTTGAGAAGGACCTGTCCTTGGAAACACCTTTAAGCAAGGGGTTAGGCAGAGCAAATGCACAGTGAACAGAGTCCCGAGTAGTTTTATGAGAGCGGCTCCTGCCCAGAGCCGTGGGTGAAAGAGATTGCCAGACAGCCTGTCCTTAAGGAGCAAGGAATGCGGTGCTGTCAGGTTGCAACATAGACATTTTCATAAATCAGTGCCTGAGCAATTACAGAAATAAAGTCAATCACTTTGATGTAGCCAACAGAAGCAACGAAGGCTTGTGGCAGCTCCTTCCCACCTCGATGATAACACTGGAAGACAGGTGTACTAATGGGTTACATGTAGTATTAACTCTGGCTGAGTTTGAAATGGAATAATTTTCGAAATGCAGGCAAATCCTCCCCACAGGTAATGCATTACTGCTGGCCAAAAGATGGCTAAATGATTACAACTAGTTTTTGTCTTCATTATTCAATATATTTCAATATATATTCAATATATTTTAATATTTCATTATTCATTACTTTATTTTAATATTGCTAGCAATGCTCTGGGAACAAATAGGTCAGGTCCAAGCCCTACATTTGCTGACATCTCATCCATCCCAAACATTTGTATTGTGAGGCTGAAATTCGATGCTGAAGATAGTGCAGATGCTATGTAAGAGCATATGGTGCACATCCAGGCTTCAGGTTTCATCGCAGAGTGTTAACTGTCTGTCTTGTAGTGTGAGACCATTCAAGGTAGAAAGAAATTACAAATTGATGTGCTGAAACCTCTGGATAACAGCACACCATTTGTTACAGATATACTAAATCTCAGGATACACAGAGCTGCAGTTTCCGAAGGATCTGGTTCTGTACAAAAACATGGATATTCCCAGCCAAAAGGTAGAAGTTTTGAAGAAAATGCAGTCTTCCTATCCCAACTTCTCATATATTAGAAATGTGCCACTTTCAAATCTGATCATTATAAGCAAGCTCTACTTCACATCATAGATATGGGGATTACTGCTGAAGTGCTGCCATCCACAGATTAGGTGAAATAATTTGTCTTTGCTGAAAAACACAAATTTGAAAGAATCTTGAGGTCTCAAATCAGCAAGAAAACGTCCATCTTAGTCTTTGTCAGCCTTAAGTGACCTTGCATGGGAGTTTAGCTGGACTTGACCCTATATTATAGATCAAACAAACTATTTTCTCTTCAGCAAAGTTCCTAACAAAGAGGGCTAGATGTCAGCAGATCAAAACTGGTATAATTTTCCTGCAGTTTTAAAATAACTTCTCCTTTGTATCACCAGTTTACTCCCCCCTTGTTTATTGACACCCTCTCAGCATGAGCCCAAGGAGAGAGGAAAGATTTTGCGTTGCTCTGACTGTTCTTGCAGACATCCTGGCACTCGTTTGATTAAAGGCGGAACAGGACGTGAACCTTTCCTGCCAGGGCTGAGACCATAGCGGAGCACTATTCAGCTCTGAGAACAATGTCTGGCAGTCTGCAAGTAATTTAAACCAGCTAAAAACAGCTCAGTCTGGGTATGAATCATGACACATCCATGTTTGCTTCAGCCTTTCGACTTGCCTGGGAATCAGCACGGCCTCTACTGGCAAGCAACTGGCTCCCTGGAGAATAAGCAATAAACAACATTTTAAAAGGACTTCTCTTTCACAAGGGCTTTGCCTGTGTGAATTCCAACAAAAAGCCGACACTCAAATGCACACATCTGAAGAAGGGGGATGTGGAGCCCTCCAGAAGACTTGCTGTAGCATTCCTCAAAGAAACCCCAAATATAGAAATATTATGCAGGAATAGAGATGATGTGAGCTGCTTCTTGGCTGCAAATTCTTTTGAGAGCTGTACCACGTTATATCACAGCACTACAGCTCTGCTTTTTTGTAGCAGCCCTGAAAAAGATACTCCCACCGTGTTTCTCTAGAGAGGAAAAGCAAGATGTCCAGGATGGTAAATGTGGCTTGTTCCATTGAAGTCAGTAGAATAAATCCTGGTCATACCATTTAGGAATCTGGGCCATAATACACAGGGTGGCAGAGCTGGAGCATGCTGCAGGGCTGAGGAGTGTGGCAGTGGATCAAAGCACTAGCCAGGGACTTGGGATACCTCCCCTCACTCTGCCGCCAGCCTGCTGAGCAAATCCCAGACGTCTCTTTGGGGCTTCATGGCCTAAGGCTGGCAGCAATGTGGTTCATAAAGTGCTTTATCAGATAACTGACCTCTAGGAAATCTCAGCATTATCAAAGAAAGAGGCTCTGGGAGCAGGTGATGCAGACAAAAACTAGAATCAGTGTACCGCCAGTGACAAGGGGCGAGGTTTGTATTTTCTATGGGACGTGGGCATATGGCGGGATACGGCCGCTCCATCCACAGAAGGGTGCTTTTCCATGCCAGAAACAGCACGGTAATGTCCGGAGACAGTGGAGACTGCCAACGCACAGCTGAGCCCCGAGAAAGTCAATACACGGGGTAACAGGAAACACCATAAACCTGCAACAAGCTCAAGGGCACAGGAGGAGATGCAGCTCCGACAACGGCCGCGCCCGTCGCTCCCCGGAGAGCCCTCAAGTCCCCGTGGGCAGGCGGCTCATTTCCTCCACCCCGTGGTGGGCAAAGGGCCAGAAAAGGAGCGGGAGCGGGGCGGAGCCGGGAGCAGAGCCAGGAGCGGGGCCAGCGCAGGGTCGCCGGTCCCCG
>NW_010159608.1:0-44833 GCF_000695765.1 Mesitornis unicolor
TGCTGCACACTGACAAATGAGGCTGATGGGAATGCATGAGCTGGTCGTTGTCAGAAACGAAAAGGAGTTTTCTGTCATTTCTTCCTCTGATAGGGCTACCACATAATACTTTTATCAGAAAAGCAGAATTGATAAGCAAGGGTCTCCCAGGGTGGGCATGGCTGCCTCTGCAGCACTGTGGTGGGCCTACGCTGGGTGCTGCACACCTGCTGCACAGATCAAGTGGGAGAGGCAGCACAGATAGACTTTTAACCACTGAATAGCACAGGACCAACCTCTAGATGATCCATTTCTTCAGGTGCTTTCATCTTTTGCGACCTGCTTAGAATGGCTTCTGAATTGCATGCTGAGAGGATTACCCTTGCTTTCATCCAGCATCACCTCCTGCTAGTTCCAAAGGAAAACTCCAAGCTGCTCCCACCCAGGTGGGACTTCAGCACTGAACAAGTCTAAGAGGTTGTGGAGGAGTCAGCTTCATGCTAGCACGGAAAGCCAGAGGTGAAACTGATTTTTAAAAAATGATCAAGAAACTGAAGGTAACAACTACTTTAGTTAAAAATTTCTCTGCTCTGCAAAGATCAGCTGTGCAAAGGGCAAGTGCTGCATTCAGACTTTATTCCTTCTTTCTAAAGCCCAAGTGTTAACTGCTGCGAGAAACATTTTAAAAATCACATTATTTTTAGACAACTCTACTTGAGCGTTAATCATAATAAACATATTGTCTGATTGGAAGACTGATTTTTAAAATGTATTTCGTTAAATAAATTCATCTGAGCAAAGCTGACATGAAGAATGTCCTCTTCTCTGCCAAAGTAGTGCCCTGATTATTGCAGGCTAAAAGGTAAGGTAGATAAGAGAAGAGTTCATTATCACAAATTTTCCTTCCAGTGCAGGGAATTCAAGATTATTACAGTTCATTGATATAAAATAATAGCTGTAATTTGTCTTGTTGGAAAGAGCTCTAGTATGCCTGAGCAGCTTTTAATCCTTCTTACTTAACATTTTTTGCCCGCGCTAACAATTAGTGCTGTATGAATTTGTTGCATTGGATTTCAATCAATAACCCAAAACCCAGAGCTGTAGTCTGCTAAACAAAAGTTGTCTTAATGTGACAGTGAAACGTGTTTCTGGATTTTGGAGGCCAAAATACTTCTCATGGAAAGGAAGGGAAGGAAAAAATGTAAATACATAAGCATGCAAAAGAAATTAACCTCTGTTGTCCAACGTACCCTGCAGGCTAATCAACAGCACGTCATGCAAGTTGCATGTCAGGAATTAGCTGCACATCACAAAATGACCAAGATTTAAAGCGTTTGCTATTAACACTGGGGAATTGACCAAAATTTTTTCTGTCATCAGTGAAATTATTTTCTGTCCAAATTAACTAGGACAACTGGGACCTAACCCAGTAATGCTGCTTTTTAAGCAGTGGATGCTTTGCTTGTCTGAAAAATGAGCCTATTAGCAGTTAAACAGATTGTCTTCTACAGTTGTGTACAGTGTGTGTGCTGAACTTCTGGAAGAAATTGTATACTGATGGCTTTGACATCTCTCAAATGGGAGTGAGACATAAGATAATACAAGCAGAAGGAGCCTGAAGCAGGTAAATGCACCACTGACATCACAGGCCTACCTGAGTTTCTCTTACCAGAGTTGCTGGGGGACTCATCACCAGCTCTGTCCTGGCACCTTCTTAGAGCTGATCTTCAGCCCAAGACATGGACTAGATTTCAGTATTTCACCATAGAGCCTGTCTTAGGAAGAAGATGCTATAAGATGCTATCTACAATGCTAGCGACAGCTGAGGTTGCTGTCCTCTGCTTTCCCACAGTAACGCAGTCCTTGGAGCGTCCTCCCTGCTGTGCCACAGTGCTCCATCAAAATCAGTCCTGGTCCAGCAGCAACATGTGTGGGTGGCTCGGCAAGACAGGAGTACTTGCAGCTTGGAGGACTGTCTGGTTTGCTGTGTCAAGTGAAACTTCTGCCTTTGCCACCATGAGGAACTTTATCAGGAATGTGCCCCTAATAGTCCTTTAAGTCACTTTCAGCTCTTAATCAAAATTACAATTTGTTAGTCCCATGGAAGTCCTGCGGTTACTTTTAACTCCTGGGGACCATCTCACAGAAGTTAGTCAATCAATATTACTATTTTTCTACACAGTCTTCTCAGTGTTATTCCCAAAGTAATTTCATGCCATGATAACTGCTGGAGTGCATGTTCCTAGCCCCACATTGTTCATGCTACCTTCTGCCCAGTGTCCCTTTGGACCATGCCTGGGCTGTCCTTGAGATTTCTCCTCCTCTTCAGGTCCCCTTCTCACCTGGCTAGCAAGGGAGGTAAAATATCTGAAATTGCTTTCCAAGAAGAAAGGTGGGTGGAAAACAGCAGGAGCTGGTTTGAGAGTGGCTGGGAACAGGTCAATGAGGACAGCTACCAAAATGTTTGAAGAAAAGGCAGGGCAGAGTTTAGACATTTGAAGGACGGCTGTGAGGGAGATGTCTCCCTGCTTGGGCACCATTTGCCTAGGCAGGGATCTAAAAATATTCCCTGTAGGAAGTGAGCAAGGCTCATGTTTTTCCAAATGCTGGAGCACTCAGCCAGAAGTGGGAGAGCTGGATTCTGCACTTGCTCCATCTAAAAAGATTTAAACTAGGATGATTCATTTTGTTTCCAATTAATATGTTTATTTTAATATTACTTATTAATGCATTTTACTGTTACCTAGCAATGCATTTAGGAGGGAAGTTAGAGGTTAAAAATAGATGTTAAAATTCTGCCTCCTCGATGATGGAAATAGTTTCTATAGTGGATCAGTGGCTGATCTGTTTGAAGGTGTCCCTGCCTTTCCCACCCAAGTGTTCATATGGAGTCCCCAGGAGATTTGCCGAACCAGTGGTCTGCACAGCTGCATTTGAGGGTAACAGGAACACTGGAATATCTTAAAGTAGTAGTAAAAGGACAAACTGATCGTAATTTCCAAAAATGATGGTCAGTGAACTAGTTACTGCCTAATATTTGTAATTCAAATCAAGCTCGCTCACCTGACTTCCCCATCAGCCCATGGAGTTGGCAAGGCTCAGGAAAGGGCAGCTCCACTCCTTTTGTTGATGTGGTCCACTGCAGCCAAGTTTCATGGGCTAGCAGAGCAAGCAAGAGAGTTTGGTTTGGTGCATGAGAAGGCACTTGGTAGAGGAGTCATCCTGGGATATGTCTATGGCCGTGAACAGAAAAAAGAAACACAGTTTCTGCATGTTTCCCTGTCCTAAAACAGGGGATCTTCAGGTAGCCCCAGCACTTAACTCCCTTCAGCTCCAGGATGCTGTGTCCATCAAACTGCGTTTCCTTACAGCCACCAATGTCCAGGTCCTCCTGTGTGGCACAGTCAATGCTTCCTAACCCAGAGTCTTCCATTCCCCAGTATCCCAGAGCTCCTTTTTTCATGAGGACCCCTCAAATTCAGTACCTGTGATCCTCCAATCAGTCTTAAATCTTCCCACTCTTAGACTTCCTTACACCTCCTTTTCTGTCAGTCTGACACTAGAGTTGCCCCTTTTTGCCCCTGGGCCCCAACATGTGCCTGTTCTTGTTCGAGTCTCTCTTTGGCTGTGACCAAGAGGTTTCAGTATCTTCAAGAACACAGAATCCACCACCTCTCTGGGCAGCCCACATTGCTGCCCTCACAGGGGAAATACTTGCCTAATTTTCTAATTTCTAAGAATTTCTATTTGAAACCTTCCTTTACACATTTGAGCTCAGTCAGGAGACCCCCACTCAGCTATGTGGGCCTTCTGCCACATCCACTCAACTTTCCGCACATGAAATGAAGTG
This sequence comes from Mesitornis unicolor, assembly GCF_000695765.1. Classification (NCBI taxonomy): domain Eukaryota; kingdom Metazoa; phylum Chordata; class Aves; order Mesitornithiformes; family Mesitornithidae; genus Mesitornis; species Mesitornis unicolor. The sequence goes on from NW_010159608.1 coordinate 3,830, forward strand.
CTCCTGTGCTTGCTCAGAAGAGGTTGTGCACATGTGTACACATGGTAGATCAGCAGGCTGCAGTAGAAGACATTTCCAATTTTTATTTACAAAGCTGAATATGGGGGTAAAGGGAAAGTGCTGGCAGAAAAAAAAAAGACAAACTGTTGGGCTTTATTAGTAGGAAGCTTGCATTTAACTAGTCAGACTGGTTTTTTTACAAAGTGCCTTTTCTGTTCAGCTTCCCATAAAGGCTCTATGGCATCTCTGGCATGGCTTACTGTTAAAATACCTTGGATATTTTTAACCTCTTTACAAGCTACTGTATACAGTTATAAAGAGCAGAGTTTGGGTATGGGGCAACTGAAGCCTGAGAGATGGAGACCTACTGTGCTGCTCTCGCTCTTGGCTGATGCAATGTTTCCCCAAATAATTTTTCTCATTTTTGCCTAGGACAGTTTACTTTGCTGTGCTAAATGTGATGCTTTTAGTTGGAAGCCTGTGACAGGCAGTGAATGGCACAGTTTCACTCAGTACTGCCCATGTGGGCTTCCACGCAGGCAAGCTGGTGTTCTTTTTTTAAACTTGCAATAGTATGTTCATGTCAAATGATTTGTTGTGCCAAGTTGTGAAGGTGACACTTAGCACAGTCCTGATCACAATGAGATCTGAAAGGCATGCTAGTAAAGCACACGTTTTGAGAAATCCATGGAATATTTTCTGTGCTTTTTACCTCATGGAATCCTTCTGCAAAATGTTGTTCTCAGTCTCGAGTGAGAAGTAAGGAAAGGAAACCAGGAGCCCCATCAAAGAGAAGAAAGAAAGAAGTCAAAATGACAAAGCAGACAAGGACAGATCCTCGGGGAAGACAGGTATACTCATTAATTGTATTTACATTTCAAAGACAGTTAACTGCGATGTTCTCAATCATACCCTACACTTCGGTTCCCTGCCACACACCATGAATATTAAATGCACTTTGGAGGATAGAATAAGTGACCCAATAGGCTTCTTCCGCTTTTAATTTCATGGGTGATCTTAATTTGAGGGGTCAGTACAAATGCCTGTAGTAAGTGACAATTTTAGACCAATAATTACTAATTAAGACAGAAGGCAAGATGCTGGCTAAGGCACTTTGGAATAGATCACAGATAACCTTGCAGGAGCTGATTAACTCAAACACAACACCTCCTTAGGTGATAGCTACCAAATTATACTTGGAACAATTTTTGAAATTAAAAAGGATGAGAGAAGAGGATTTATGAAACTCTCGGCTGAGTTTTCTCTGGAGAAAGAATTTTGATAATAAGTGGGATTAACTGTTTGCCAATTAGCAGACAATTAGAAGAAAGGCATTTACCCAGTGGGCAAAATCTTTTATGATAGACTCACACTCATCAAACCTGTTTACGCCAAAGGAGGATAAACATTGCAGCGCTCAGTGTTTCCATCTGCTGATGTGAGCAGCACTGGGTGCTGCGGCTGTGCCAGCCTCACGTGGGTTGTGTGGGGCTCGATGGCACAGGGCTTAATGTGGCAAGCACAGAACAGCACACCCCAAGCTGTGCTCGTGGATCCTGGGATGGCTGTGGGTGATTTCCCAGGGGTCCACAGAAAAAATTAAGACCAGCACAGCAGCTGTCTGTGGAGAAAATTGAAAAATCTGTAACACTCGGGAATTTTTAGGGACCTGCAAATCAGAAAGAGTGAGAAGACATTGGTTTAGTTAATATCACTGTCTGTAAAGGTGATCACCATTGATAGATCAGAGATTGTGTTAGACATTGGAAGTTTTTCTGAAAGTGTTCCTTGGACAAGTAAGGCCTCAAATGACCATAAGACCTCCCATATGAGGAAAGGCTGAGAGGGCTGGGTCTGTTAAGTCTGGAGAAGAGGAGACTGAGAGGGGATCTCGTTAATGTTTACAAATATCTCAAGGGTGAGTGTCAGGAGGATGCGACCAGGCTCTTCTGAGTTGTGCCCAGCAACAGGACAAGGGGCAATGGTTACAAACAAGTACACAGGAGGTTCATAAGGAAAAACTTTTTTACTGCAAGGGTTACAGAGCACTGGAACAGGCTGCCCAGAGAAGTTGTGGAGTCTCCTTCTCTGGAGACATTCAAAACCCGCCTGGATGCGTTCCTGTGTGACCTAGCCTAGGTGATCCTGCTCTGGCAGGGGGGTTGGACTGGATGATCTTTCGCGGTCCCTTGCAGCTCTTAATATTCTGTGTGATTCTATAATAAATTCAAAAGTGGCAGATGCTGTAAAGAAGAGCTGAGCTAGGCTGCTGCTGTTTTTGGGTTTTTTTTTCTGTTGGTTTTTTTTTTCCCACACAGCTTAACAATGAATTTTTCCACGTGGTTCCTATGAAATTGGGATATGTAGGCAGCACTGTTTGACCAAAAGGCAGAGTGGGTGACGACCGTCTGATTTTTCTGCTGTTGTGTTCCATTCTTCCATCCTCAAAACTTCAAAGATTCCCAGTAGGATCCATCTCTCTGAACTGAAGCATCCACGAATCAGTGTTTAAGGCTGAGCTCTTCCCTAAGCTCCTTTCACAAGCAATGGAAAGAGTTAAGCAGGTGCTGAACTTGAGCTCTTTAATCCCAACAGCTCCTCAAGGTGTATTTCATTGTTCATCCTCTAAAGGGGCTATTTCTTGCTATTAACCACATAGGCAATATGGAGCACAAAGCTAGACTTACATACAGATCTAGTCTAGATGTCTAAATGAAGCAAGAAAAATTGTACCTTTCTATTCTGAAATCCAGCTCAGAACAGCAAAGACCAGAAGAGGAAAACAAATTAGAACCAAGCACTGCTCAGGAGTGCAGAGCATTTAGCTGCTCTATCCCTTGGTATAAGGTAGTGCCTACCCTGAGGACTACAAATGCCGTCTGTGATGTAGAGATGCAGGAATGAACTCAGTTCTGGCTTTGCTAGTGACATCCTGATAAAAATGAGAATTTCAAATAGAGCTCATGGCTTCAGAACATTTGTGACATGCATAAATGTGAGGAAGTATTAATACATGACCCATCCAACCAAATCCATGTTTTTACTTCCTTTCCCTGCATAGTCAGGCCTCTGTCCTAGGGCAGCTTCGTTTGCAAGAGGCTGAATTTACTCTGATTCCAGAAAGCACTCAGCACCCTCCAGAGGCAACCATCCTGAGTGGAAGCCATCCCGTGTGGAATCAGATAACCCATGCCTTAGGCAGCACTTTGCTACAGAAGAAGTAGTTTTTGCAGTTTGTTTCACTCCAAACAAGGACATTAACTCCTTGTTGAAAGGTTGCTTTTAGAGATGCTGACCGTTCTCCAGAGATTAAAATTCCTTCCAGTTCGGCTGGTCCTGTCCCTGTGACATTGATCTTGTTTGGGGACACCTGACCCAGAGCAGGCAGACTAGGGGTATCAGCATTAGGAGAAATCTGGTCGTGGCTCATTGCACGCTAGGGAAGAACTGGAGATGATGAACACCTTTTGTTCAGGGAATGTGGGAGCAGGCTAAAACATTCCAAGAGGACCAGTCACGTTCAGCTAAAATACCTGTGTTTGTTTCCAGGAAAACTGAACATCAGGTGTGCTTGGGGCAAGGACTGGCAGCTACAATGAAAGGCACTTTTCTGGTGTGCTATGTGGGTTAACAGCCTGTTGAACCGTAGGAGTGCAACCTCCTGCTGCTGCTTAGGGCACCCTGAAGCTGCACTGAAAAATAGGGAGATGCTGTCAAGTCCTTCTGGCAATGGAACAGTGTACGAAATGAAGGGAATGGTGTCATCAGAGCTGAACAGCAGCAACATTTTGTGACTGAAAATTATTTTCTTCACTTGCACGATACCAACATTTAGGGGAAAAAAGGAGCACTGCAGAGGCAGCTGTTACAGATGGAGGAGACTGATTAGCCCCTCTAGCTTTTCCACCTGAAAATACAAGATGTACTATGATACCGCTGATCTGAACTCCATGGGAGGAAGTAAAATAAATGTGATTACAGATATTATATCCAAATTGAATTAGAGCTGCATTTAAAAACTCAGATTACTGTACGGTTCCATGCTATCTTGGAAAACATGATACGTATCTGCTACTGACAGACATGTAAAGAACATGCAGGGGCTTATTTCTCAGAAAACAAGTTTGAGCTCTGACTTACTGACTCACAAATCCACAGAAAAAAAGGCAGGAAGTAATATTATGGACAGACCTCCCCAGCACATAAATAATCATTAGCAAAGCAGCCGTGCTGCTTGGGATTTTTGTTTGGTTTTCTTCCAAATATTTACATTGCAACCTTAAGCAAAGTTATTTAACTCAGTTTCTTTAGCTATAAAAATCAGATAATGAACCTGATCTTCTTTGCAAAAGGCAAATCTATAGACAAAAGCAGTAGTATTGGATGCTGATGTTAATAAATATTTTCTCAGTTGACTAGTGGTCACTGGAACACTTATTTATGCTATGCTCATTCACTGTACAGGTTCAAATGAGTTATTAAATCCTTCTGACTTGGCCTAGTTTTGCTGTCAGGGAGAAAGAGCAATCCAGGCTTTTGTGGGGTCATGTAGTGGCATATATGGAGGCAAATATCTCTTTATTGATTGTGACTGCTACAAGGCAATGAAAAAGATCTCAAGACTATGACAGTGTCATGAGTTAGTGTCTCTGCCATGAGAGCTCTATACACCTCATAATTCTCGTAAAAGACTGCCTGTCCAGTGCAACTAGAAGTATCATACAGGCTGACAAAGTGAGCTGTAATAAAATAGTGCATCTTTCAACTACTTCCGGCATTATGTTATATCAAGTGGCAGGGTACAAGTTTTAAAATAAAAAGTTGACATGGGTGGTTATGTAGTTATAAATGAATAACAAAGACTTTTAATGAACATGTGAAAAATAATTCAGCAATCACCTTCCAACTGTATTTTATCTATTTTCAAGCAACAAAACACTGCTGGCAGCTGTTTATGAAAAGGGATCAGTGTGCTAAAATGTGCTCAGTCTGGAATAATAACTCAAGAAAACCAATTTTCAATAGAGATGTATTTTAAGAACAAAATCAAAGAAAACGAAGTCACAGAACCTGAGACTTTTAAAGCAGTCTCCTCCTCATACATCCCCCTCTCCCCCAAAACAAACCCAAGGCTATAAAAAGCTTCAGGAAAGATGTTCAAAGGCGCTGAGCTTTCAGAAGGAAGAAAGTCTCAAAGTACCCTTTGTGCATTTCAATAAGGAAATTTCCACTAGATCTTCCACACTTCAGTCTCTTCTGCGTTCATGGACCAATTGGCATGGTCAAAGTATGAAGGGGTAATACGCAGCTCAGGAATGTGACGCTCAATCAGCTCTGCCAACTTCCCTTCTTTAGAAACATGGTGGTACCTCAGCCAGGCCCCACCAGGACCCTCCTGCTGCCGGCTCTGCATAGTCAGGGTGTGCTCATTGACTGCTTTCTGCAGAAAAGAGCCTGTTCTTTTGTTCTGAGGCTGGCAGAAAGCTCCTTGTTCTGGGTGATGGTCTATTTTAAGTTGCTGTCTGACAGCTAATTCTTTTTGATGTGAAATCAGGTCAGGTAAACACACTCCGATGCAATTGTGACGAATATTTGCAGCCATAGGGAGCTGTATAGTTGCTTGCCCTAATTCTGAAGAGCAACTTCTGAAAGCCTTTGGGCAGCGTGACATGGGCAGCACAGGTTTAACAGCCACTTCAAAAGCTATTGTATTTTCAAAACTTGGTTTGCAATATAGAAAAAAGTCAGAAGCACGTTTCGGAAAGCCACACTCTCTGTTTTTTTCAACTTTTTTTTCTCTGTTTAATTCATTCAGCTGAACACCACAATTGCAGTATCTAATGAGCTCTTCTTGGTGCCACTGATCACCCAAATCTAACACCGAGTCAAGTGATCTTGAGAACAGAGATCATCTCAGAGATTTCTCTAACACCATGCATGGCACTTTTTTCTCCCCTCCACAGGGGGAAGCGCTCCTTGCTGTCCTGTGCATTTCTGAAGTCCCATCCAACTTATGACAGGGCTGGTTCAAAGCCAGCTCTTTGTCCTCGTGAAGAATTGATTTTTGTTCTCCATGTGAGCACGGCTCACCCGAGGAGCAGGAAGGAGGTGAAGGGATCCAAGGAACAAAGACGTCTTGCTTTTCAAATCTTCTCTGGTTTCGCTCCATGGCCCACACATATATCATTATCTGGCCTCCTACTCTCAAGATGCAAGCCATCTCTTTTATTGCTCACATGTGCCTCTCTTCCGCTGAAAAATGGTGAATCACTAGAACAAAACAGATAAGGTGAATAAGTGTCCCTCGAGGCACTAATGAATACAGAGTATAAGGACAGGGACTGGCTCTGACACACTGGCAGCCAGTGGTTTGCACCACAGGAATACGTCATTTATCTTCCATTGTGCTATGTGTCATTGTACTATCTTTAACATCTCTAACATTGTGCTATCTCTAGCTCTAAAGAGTTCATATCACACTGACATTTTAAAAACACAGCAGAATTTAGAAATGCTGGAACAAGTGACATCTTTCAGATTGGCAATAAACAACACAACAGTCTTGTTTTCTCAATGAAAGGTTACCACTTGGTCAGTGGCAAAGCAACTTGACCCGCTTTTTTACCCTCACCTAATCTGCAGCCTGAAGGAAGCTCTTCTGAAAAGCTGAGGCCATGCATTGTCCTTGCAACAGCTGTGCCAGTGATCCTGCTGACGATACTCATTAAAAAAGGAGTAGGTTAAAACTGCATGCCTATTTATAATCCTTTATTGACAGACACCAGTAACAGAGCAGAAAAAATGAACAGTCACTTATCAGCCTGGGATACATTTAAATCATCAACATAGGGATGAAAGATATCTAGATAATTAGCATTTGTCTACTTCTGCCATTAACAAGCATATATCATGAAAGCAAATTAAATAATCCCCTCCTTGCTTGATAACCCTCCATACCACACACACATGCGTGATGTGGAGTATGTCTCATCATTACAATGGTGAAACTCACGCAGCACATCTTCACCTGAATCAGAACTGAGTTTAAATTTTACTCCCATTTCAATTAAAGATTGGCAATTGGTCTCAGGCTTTGGCAGGAATTTGCCAAATGGCAGCTCTGCAGGTTGGGTCCTGCTCTCAGACTGCACAGCTCTACAGCAATTCCCACATCAAGGTTGATTGGATCTTGGTGCACAGCAGGGACTTCAGCAAAGTTTCAGCTACATCAAGTGAATGTTACATGAGAAAGAAGAATAGGATACAATCCTGGAATAGTCCTGGAAAGGAAAGGGCACATATAAAGACACTAAAAACAAAAACCAATAGCACTAGTGATATTTGTCCAACCTTATATTTTCCTCAGTGAAAATGTCTGTGCATGTTTGGGCAAGTATTTCTCAATATATCACTTCAGGTTACAACTATGAACCAGTTTTTAGTTAAGTTCTTGAGGTGTTGGTTTCCACAGGAAAATAACAGATCTTTCAAAGAAAAAACGAAAGACGCAAGCTTTCAATTCTTTCTAGAAATGCAAGTACAGAAAACACCAGCAAAAGCTCTGTATGTGCAGCCTCTCTGTGTCTGTCAGGGCAGTCATTCACCATCAGATCTACTTTGCCTCAGAAAAAGAGACACTTAACAATTAAAAGAATAACAGCATGCAATCCAGCTGAGATAGGAAAACACTCTTCCCTGCAATGAATGATGCATTCAGAGCCTCAGCGGCAATGTGAAGATCAAAAGGCAAGCTTTGAAGAAATAGGGTCTTTTAACATTTAGTTATTCAGCTGCTCTGCCTGTAGGTTTCACTTGTTTGAGATGAACAGAAATAAATTCCAAAAGCTCAGGTCTTCTAGCACTAGTGGAGACATTGAGATTGAAACATTATGGCCTTTTTAATTAAAAAAGCATCAAGTATCATTTAAGAAATTACAGTGTATCAGTAAAATCTCACACTGAGTAAAATTTCAGTGTTGTCAAGATAAATCTGCCAGATAATTTTAAAAGCTATGGGTGAAGTATTCCATTTAAAAATGCATGACTCAAGGAAACAGAGCATCTGCATGGGGCAACATCACACTACCCAGAAATCACAGATCATCACACAAATTATTGCACATGACTGTTTTTAATCAACGTCAAACCTGTCAGGGTTCAAGATCACTGCACAGCCACATTCATCTAAAGCAGGAGGCTTATAGAAATATTTTATTTTTCCTTGACATTAAATTTCTTGTATGTTGAAACTGTGTTTAACCTGAACAATCTGTAGTGTGCAGTAAAGGTGCTGTTTCAGAGATGGAGTCGTTCACGTTAACTGAGGCACAGACACTCACTGAGGGCCTGATTGCAGCCCAGCAGTGACATGGGTCTGCTCCTCTTCCCTCCAGTCACAACAGTTCAAGTCGGCTTCTCCTGTAACTCCTTTCACATTGACAAGTAGATGGCACTGGGGATGATATTTCATAGAACCATAGGATGGTTTGGGTTGGAAGGGACCTTAAAGCTCATCCAGTCCAACCCCAATGCCATGGGCAGGGACACCTCCCACCAGCCCAGGCTGCCCAAAGCCCTGTCCAACCTGGCCTTGAACACTTCCAGGGAGGGGGCATCCACAACTTCCCTGGGCAACCTGTTCCAGTGTCTCAGCACCCTCATAGTAAAGAATTTCTTCCTAATATCTAGTCTAAATCATAGTCTAAACCCTTTCAGTTTTAAACAGTTGCCCCTGTCCTGCCACTACAGGCCATGGTAAAAATACTCTCTATCTTTCTTACAGGCCCCCTTTAAACACTGAAAGGCTGCAATAAGGTCTCCCTGGAGTCCTTCAGTGCTACACTCCTAGAACAATCTTTCACCAGCTGTTCAACATATATTAAGGTGATTTCCCATCATCCAAAAACTATAAAACAAAGGTCCAGATGCTTAAAAGTGTATTTGTCATAATGAGTGGTATTTTGAATGAAAGTTAGTTTTGTCCTAAATTACAACAAAACCAGAACCTTGTGAGTGATGAAAGCAACATCAGGGCAGATGAAACTCATCCTGGGTCGAAGCAAACGTCCCTCCAGCATGGGGCTGTGGCAGCAGCCAGCACCAGATGTTCGGGAAAGAAAGAAGGGAAGAATGGAGATGCTCTCTCCCCTCATGTCCTGCTGTCTCACCCACAGGCTGGAGTTTGTGTCTAACAGTCCGTGATGGATCTGTTCTTGAACTCACTTGTACTTCTGATTACACAAATTCACATGTCAAAGGAATCTGCAATTTACTTATATATTTTTTGAAAAAATGGTTCAATTTTAAATATTTCCCTGTGGTTCTCCTGTTGTAAGAAACCACGAAAATTTACTCCTTTTTCACTAATTTAACATCATTTATGGGTTCCAGGATGCTATCTCCCTCTCCCTTAGGAGCAGTATGATATATACACTTCTTTTATGACAATCCTCTCTTGTCTTAGGTAATGAGGCCTAGCCCATTAATCTATTCTCACACACAAACACTTTACACCTTTGATCATGCAAGAACCTTTACAAGTTCATCTATGTCATTCCAGAGATGGAAAAAATCTGAAATTCATGCAGCATTCAAGATATGGATGCACCAGCTATTTATCTTCTGCCATTCTTCTAGATTTTCATTTCTGTTCTTAATATTTGAATACTTTTTGACCAAGTCTGAACACTCAGCTATTATTTTCTCAAAGCAATGAAAATGAGCCTGATACTGACTTCAATATCTCTTTCCTGGACAAGAATAGAGGGTACCACTGTGCCCGTACACTTATATTTTTCTATGCACATTACCTAACATTTATACACAAGTACTTCTCTGCAATTTTGCACCCAGCCATTAGTTTCTCATCAGACATTCTTTTTGCAAATCTCTGCAGTCAGTAATCCCAAATAACTCTTTGTCACCAGCAAACTTTATCACTAGCCTATTCATTTAATTTGTAATTACAAACTACATAGGAATTTGTTGAACAGCAGCCTTTTAATAGGTGCCATACACTAAGTGTTCAACACTGAGTCTTTCAGCCCTCTCCACACTCGTCTGCTAGCATTTTACCCTTCTGGCTTTCCCTTTCAATTTTCCCTAAGAGTTTCTTCCTTTTTGGTAGTAAACTTTTATGTGCTGGATTTTTTTAAACCATTTTTGTTCCTAGCAGGAAGTTTGATTACGGTCACATTAAATTCAATGAGAGAATGTGGTTCTTGCACAATTACTTACTGATGTGTGCCTGACACCCTATTTCAGACTAATAAGAGTTGTTTCCCTTTTGTAGGTTTTCAGATTAATCTTTCCAAGAGGCTTCGTGCCCCTCTGTATCGTTGACACAACCTACATATGGATAATGGTGGTTTCTCAATATTGTGTTTTCTGTCCTCACAGCCCTCGCAGTCTCTCTTAATGATCTGTGGTCATTTCCTCCAAGTTTATCAGAGAGTTAGTGATATATACTTATTATTATACTGCTCTCCTCTGTAGCTGTCTACCTACTATGATTTCTTCCAGAAGGTTATCTTCATGCTTTTTTCCATAGAAGAATATTCAGAGCTTTTTAGCTATTACTCAACCCTTGTAACAAAAGCTAGAAAACCCCCTTAAGTTCACTGCAAAAATGGCTTTAATGAACCTTATATCATTATCATATAAACCAACATCATGCCATGGCGATGCGGACAAGTAGGACCACATCCAATTTTTTAAACATCCAAACAAACCATTGCAAAAAAGAGATCTAAGCACAAAAATATTTGTTTGGGGTGAGAACAGGTGCCTGTTAAAAACCACTGTCAGCTCTTGTAATAAATCAGGCATTCCTTTTCATTTTGGCCATACCTTCCGCTAGTATACCTAAAATGAGATTCTTCTCTTCTTCCTTTCATAAGAATATAATTAATTGCTCCTTCTCTTAATTTAATACTGTGACTAATCCTACTAAAAGGGATTATTTAGAACAAGCAGACAATGCAAGATACATTTTTGTGTCATTCAGCTGTCTTCAGAGAACAAAACTGAAAGCATCACAACTTTGAAATTTTTTTAGAAGTAATTTTCAAAATGAGTGGTTTAGGTCAGTGATTCAATTTAAACACTGTTAAACGGCAAAAAGAAATCTGTATAACCAGAAATTGCTTTTCTCTGTCAAATTTCTTTAGTGAAGTTAAATCCCTTCAGAGACATTTGGAAAGTATTTAAGGATCACAGAATCTTTATCTTGGAGACTCTTTTGTATATACTGTACATACACTTCAGATGTCACTTTATCTCTGTCAGCTTTAATAATAGGAACAAGTGGAACATATATAGAAGGCGTGATTCTAAGTTAAATATGATTTTATTATCTTCTTTATGGTGGTATCAAAAATAAAAAGGGAGGAAAAATACTAATATACCAAAGAATTATTTAAAATAATTACTGAGCAAACCTCAAACAGTGTTTCCATTAAAAACCTTTCCTATTAAGAACATCTCATTAATTACTCTAGATTGGAAAATTTGTTCCTTATTTAATTTTCCCACATTTATGGTTAGCATTAGCAAATGAGGATGCTGCTTTTATAAAAATCATTGTAGTTATGAAATTTAATTAACTTATTAAACTCTTGATAATTATATGCTTAATTTTAAGCATCTGATTAGCTGTACTGGTTTCAGTGGGATTACTCCTGGGTTTATATTAAGGATAATTCTGAAAAGCTTCTCACAGCAACACAGAAGTGGGGACACCTATAGCTAAAACCGGCAAAAGAGGTAATAAAATAAGGCCAGGTGGAGCAGCTGTCTTCAAGCTGTTCCCCTCCTTTGCTTCATGCCATCCCGGAGCCACCTGCTCTGAGCATGAATTACTCCTTGCCTCTTCGCGCCCAGAGCAGCAGGGTTTGCCTGGAGTGGCTGCTCCATTCCCACCTTCTGCAGTATCTCTGGCGTTCACCCGCTGGGCTCTCAGAGCTGGCTCAATCTGCTCCCCAGCACCATTTAATCTTGCTTATACACTTTATATTAGTTAGTCATTGCATATAGAGGAAACAATGGACCTTTCCTTCCCTCCTGGATGTGCTTCTATGTGCTAGGCTACAGGATTAGGCTCCTCTTTCACCTCCTTTGGGTTTTTTGGCTGCAGGTCCCAAGGGATGGTGGTGGTTTACTCCATTCAATGCAGTTGGGTGTTCATGGACTGGGACAGGTCCTGAAGTATTGGAAAAGTGGGTTTAAAAGCCCTCCGGCTGAGGAGGAAAGTGAATCTAGCTCTCTCCTCTTCTGGGTGAATGCCCTGAGGACCTTGCTGCATTGGAAGTAGAAATTTGGCCCTATGGAACTTTATTTAGTGAAGAAGGCTTAAATGTGCACCCAGCTCAGGTGCCTGAATCCCTTTTTGTATCCATTCTGGGTCTCAATGTCTTACTCAGCAGGAGGATAAGCTTTTGGTAGTACAGAGTGAAAGCCCCATGCTCAGGAGCCTGTTCTCAGGTGACAGCACAAACCTGTCAGCCCCATCAGGTGAAAGCTGCTCATCCATTCCTCCTTCCAAAGCCACAGCTGTGTTACTCTGCACCCGAGAGAGCAGAGGACAACAGCGGTACATGAGCAAGTTGTGCAGCCGGTGACAAGCTGTCACCACTTTTAATGACACCCAACAGCTGGTCAAGACCTTGCAACCAGGTAGCATGTTGTTAAGAACATGTAGGTAAGATTTGAAACAGATACACTGTCAACATGGTGACAGTAGTAAGGCCACAGCTGACTGTGGTCTAAAATAAATGATTACATTTAAAAATGCTGAGGAGGCTGCTGGCTGCTACTGTGAAAATGAAACTAAATCGCAGGGTGCAGTTGGAGTCTGCACCAGTTCTGCACTCCAGTAACTTGGAGGAATAGAGGGAACCATAAGGGGTAAAGCTCATTCTGTTGTGATGCATGTTTTTCTAAGAAGAAAGAACAACTCGAGTTTTCTGACCTGACCCTATCCTGAGATAACTATGTATTATCTACTGGAAATAAACTTAGGATAAATCAAATATAACTTGCATGAAAATATCAATGCAAGCAACAAAAAGCTCCTGATTTAATTAAGTGAGATAGAAATCAGGGTTCTTACTGTTGGTGAGAATTGCACTGACAGACAATGCTGTCCACTGACAAGCCCAGTGACAGCAACCACATGAATGACAGATAAAGCCTGCAGGTGTCAACCACAGGCTTGGGCTGCCCTATGGATCTTCTCCCCATCTCTTAGAATTTGTGATTACTAGCTTAAAAATAACTGTATTATTCACTTTAAATAAAACGCTAACAGTGGTGAGACCAAAGCTGAAATCAGGGCCTGCAGATGTCTCAGAAGAAGCAGAGGTACTCTGTGGGTTGCCTTGTAAAAACCAGAAAATCCCACTAATGGGTGGCATTTCTCCTCTGTCTCTGAGACCTCTTGTGATATTCAGACTTTGTTAGTATTTCACACCTCTGATTTCCATCAGGGGGAAAGTTCACTGCTGTGAGAGGAGCTGTATTAACATCAGGCAGCAACCGGTTATAGGAGAGTCAATGGGTTTTTCTCAAAAAGGCCAGGTGGCCTTTACATTAAAACAGATACAGAAAAATAGAGGTCGTTCATTTTCCAGCTCCAAGGCAGAATTAAACACTTGGCTCAAATGTGACCCAAATTGGTCTAATCTGCTCATAAAAGCCTTTTTGTATCTAAGGTAAATAACCTTTGCTGCAGTGTAAGATGATATTTTTTTTCTTTCCATGTCAAATAAAGATCAGCTTTCTTTAAAAAAAGTATTTTTGTATTTGAAGACTATTATGTTTCCTTCAGTCTCTTTTTTTTTTTTTACTAACAAAACACCATTCCTTCAGCGTCCTCTAATAATTCAGATTTTCTAAACATCAGTTATTTAACATGTCTCCATCTTGACTGCAAAATTTGCAATGCATGGTCCCCCAAAGCAGGTATGATATTCCACGTAGGATCAAAAATGCATGAAGCGCAGGAGGGTGTCTCATTCTTCTGCCTTCCACGAAAATGCTCTGTCACCATACCCCAGACAGGTATTTGCCTGGTTTCATAACACTACTCACACATACTTGGCCTGCGGTCCATCTTGGCTGGCCATTATTTCTCACTTTGTTCATTGAATGTTTTCTTCCCAACACAAGGAAGGGACATTTCCTTCCCTTCCTACATAGAAGCCATTCACAAATTGCTCAGTATGCTCTCTGGCCTTCCATCAAAGTTATTAATTAAAATTTAGGATAGAAGCAGATGTAGGGTGGGTCCCAAGAGCATCCCATTTGAAATGTGTCCTGATTGGACAGTGAACCACTGATCCATTTTGAGAAAGATTTCTTTTTCCATATTCTTAGCTCCATTTACTTACTTGAAACAATGACAATATAGTCAAGATATATAATGCTTTCTCCTGCTATCCTGTCTATTGGGATGATTTTCCTGTCAAAGGCAGAAAACAGATTGGCTTGCTCCTGACAAATACATGTTGACTGCTTCCCATTACATTAGAATTCTGTAGGCTTAAATAATGTATTCTATTTAAATTAGATTATTTAAATTATTTATTCTAGTATCCCTGCATAAATCTGTTAGACTGGCTTCCTCTTGATGTCCTTTCTCTTTCTTTTGGAAACAAGTGTTAAGTTTGCTTTTCTTCACTTGCTGGAGGTCTTAATCTGCTAGTTCAAAGTAGTTTAAGATTAATTTAATGATTTCCTAACAATTGGTGTAACCTAATTTATCTAATATTCTTTAAGATGTTATTTCCTTTTTATAGTCTAAACTCCTGTCCTCTGGTTAAAATTCTACTAACATATTGATGACACCTATTAACTTTTTGTAAAGACCAAAGAAAAATAGAACTTTCAATGTCATCTACTTGCTCTTCCTTCCTTTTTGTTTCCCTCTGGCTTTGGATGCATTTATAAAACCTTATCCTAGTTCTAATTCATGTTATGCTGTAGTCATCCTGACACTGGTTCTTTACATCATCGCTTATAATTATTCATAGTCATGTTTTTTGATGATTTCTTTTCAATTTCTATGGCATTAAAGAGTTCCTGATGCTGCTATACCAGACCTCATTATACTCTGTTTCCACTGGGACAGGTTGCTTGTTGTGCCTTTAATATTGCTTCTTTTAAGGAATGTAATTTTCTGACCACAGTGCCTTTTTGTTAGCAAAAGTAAAAAAACAAACCTGTTAGAACATAATCCTGATTGATCCTTAGGCAAAACAGAATTTAGGAGAACTGGCAGGTAGTGATGCTGTACCTATCTTGTTGTTATGCAGAAATAACCAGGGTGGCACAAAAATATGACGTTATTTTTATGAGCTAAAGAAACTATGTCTTGATGGCATTGCGATGTCGTGCCCATATTAATTGGCATGACAATGCAATATAACTACAGTGATATGATCTGTTGGTAACACTTGGTTTCTTCTTGCTCAGCGTCTCATTGAATTTTACCATGAAGACACAAGTTTATATAGTCAGGAAACTCTCCTGGACCTTTCATTTGGACTTCTTTTTTCCCCAGGAGACTCTTCCACCTTGTAAACTTCAAGAATTATACTATCTTTCTATCAAGAAATATGCTATTACGCAGACCATTTTCTCAGACAATGTAAATTAGAGGTCTAGGCAGGTTTATGTCCCTTTGGTTTTACTCACTTTCTCTGTTAAATTACCGTATGACTAAAAGATCACAGATTAAAGCAAAGTTAATTTTCACATATTGGTATTAGAACCTAGGAAAGTCATTTGATGCTCTTCGCTCAAGGAACTCTTTTTTCCCCACTGGGATGAAAAGTCTGATCAGGTATTTTAGTAATATAAAATAACTTCACTGACTGGAGTATCTGACTACTGACAGGAGAGGAAAATGTGATGTCTTCACCTTTGCATTTGAAGGAAAGAAATTACTTGTCTAAATTAATAGAAAAAGCTTCTTCTTATCCCTTGCCCATCTCAAAGTCCAAGAGCTCAGCATATACAAGGTTTCATTAACACAGAACATGAACTTTCCATATAAAGGAGAAAGCCACCTTGTTAGAGGTAAAGTAATGATAAAAAAATCAGTCCTGCATTATGATTTGGAACAATTCCTTAGCCAAAGTGGGAACATAAGTGCCAGTCCTCCTTCCCTTACTGCATGTGGCAGAAATCCTACTTATTTCAATAATACAGGAATGGCTTCATCATGCTAACAATAACAAAGCCATCACTATAGGACAAAGGGGATGATTTCTGTTGTTCAATGATATTAAATCTCAAATCAAATTATGCTATGAATGCACTGGGAAAGTGAGTACGATTTCTTTCTTAAGGTAGTAAAAACATTGTGGAATTAACTGCATATTCACAGGGAAAATCTGTCTCCTTGAACATAAAGTTAAGCATTCGAAAGCAGCGTATTCTAAACTTTTACTGATACATCATGTTCAGATTTGTTTCTTGTCAGTATTGGTTATTCCATTCACACAACTGGCAAAAATCCTTAATTATATATGTATACACAGTAGGTGTTGAGTACAAGGAAAAATCATCAAGTTAGGCTTGACACTCTTCTGCCAATATTTCCTACTACAGACCTGGCTTTAGAACACCCACAGAAATTTCTTGCCTCCTTTGACAATCTCCTGAAGATTAAGTGAACATATGCTTACCGAAACTACACTATATATGCACTATACTAGTATTATACTATATACTAGTATATAGTATAATTCAACATACTATTTGAAGCTTTATAATGCATCTGAACAATATTTTTCAGCAATAATAGGGATACATGATCATTACTATGGTTCATGCATGATCTGTGATGGTAAAGGCTGTAACAGAATTAACACTGTTATTTGCAGCCATGTAAGTGCTGAAAGGGCCACAGTCCATAACTATGCAGTTGCACCTGTGGCCGAAGTGTCCTTCTGGATTACTCACCAATTCTAGCTTCTCACAGCAGCCATGCAGACAGGGCTTTCAGATTGCGGTGGATAGGAAGGTCTGTAGTTCTGCATTTCTAGCTGCAACTTCAGCCCAGCCAATCTGCTTTTCTGTAGACTGTTCACAAGGGCTCCTGGGGCAAAGACTGCCTTGGGTCAGATAACTTCTGAACATTGCCACATACCCTTCTCAACAGATTTGGCTTGTTCTTCGCTTCCTTACCCTGGATTTCCAGAGAAAGCCAAATCACCTTTGGGCTCACCATGGTTGTTACTCCACCTGGGCAAAGGATGTGAAAACTCAGTAATAAGGCCTGTTAGCTATTGCTCATGTTTCTTAAATCATGACTAAAAGATTTTTCAGGCAGTGTAGCTGAGCATGCTTCACAGCCCAGTATAATGGTGTACCAGAGACAATAATGCAGGCTCAAACTTCCATCAAATGTCAAATTACATGACATGGACCTAGACTTGAAAAGTAAAGTCCTTCAGGGCTCAAAGAAAGGTCACCTGAGACAGGGAGAAGAGGCTGTGTAGGGCTACTCAATAATTTCAAGAGATGTGAGGTATTAGCTTTGATTTAACAAGGCTTAGAGACTTTCACACTTCTTTGATTGAGAAAAAGAGAATAAAGTTTGATGAGCACTGTAATATGTTTTATTTACAGTATTGTCCAACTTTTAATCAGTATAAGCTTAATACTTAACTTTTAAAAGATGGTTGAGTAATTTCAAGACTCCCAAAGCAAAAGAACCTTCAGAATTTAGAAGAGAAAACAGTAAAGGCTAAACCTATCATTCAATTTCTTCTTTAAAAGTTGCAAAGACTGGTAGTTCCTCCATCATTAATTTACATTGAAAAGGGCAATTAAACAAAAGTATCCTACAAGAAATTAAATCTGAGGTTATTTGATGAACACTTTAAGGCAGTGGCACCACTGAAAGAAGCACTTCTGCCTGCTTTGTCATTGGCTGCTTGTTCTTTCTCTGCATTATCCCCTGCTCTTGCTGAAACCCGTATCAGCAATGAGGCAATGAGTAACTGATTCGACTAAAAGAAACCATTCTTTTTGCTGGTTGCTGTCCAGCTGGATCAGTGTCATGGTCATCCTCATCAGCACAAAAATGATGGTGTTGGCTGACAAACCATGGAACACAGGAGTAAAAAACTGCATTTGGAAAGGTACAGGATTTCATAGTGAGCTTTGGATACACTCAGTATTCCTAAGCAAGTTTTGTTGTATCTTCCTCCTGATAGAGCCAACATTTCAAATTTCTGCCATGTAATAAGGCAAAATTAAGGCTCTTCCTTCCTGTTTTGCACATTGTACTTTAGTTGTGCTTGGACCAGAATAAAACCGCTCATTACCCGTTTTGCAGTTATTCACTGAGTTTGCAACGATATACATTTCTTATGTTAGTACAGATGTACTTGGTCTACAAAACCCAAAATATTCTGTTAGGTCACTGAAAAACCCCAAACCTAGAAGAAATTAAATGCTTTAGACCCTTTAAAGGTCTGACCTATAGACACTGGCAGTGCGCAGAACTTACCAGCAATGGACAGGACAGCATCAAAGCACTCACTTTGATAAGGCAGATACAAGCTACGGCATAACATTTATCGATGGCCTTCATTTTGTGCTGATTCCACCAATGGGAAACAGAAGTTGCAACCCAGTTCATAGATTTGAGAACTGATGTGAAGGTATTTGCCATTTCGGCAACCTGAGGAAATAATGAGGAGGAGAAAGAAAGGCGGACATTTGGTGTCTGTGCAAAAGAAAATGTATTCCTGACACAAGCCACGATGTACGCCCTTGTCTGGCCTAATGGCTTGAAATTCTCTACCTATTTTAAGGAGATGATACAATTGCAGTGGAATTCAGACTATTTTTTTACCATCACAGTACAATGAGCACAGGCTGCTCCTTTCTGTCTAGCAGGCTCTCTGCTGCGTGACAGGAGGTGTTCAAGTGGGATTGCTAGAGAGCATTTACCTTGGCCTTCCCACCACATACAGGATCAAAAATATTTATGATAATGATGCTACTGCAATTCTGTTTGTAATAGACTCGAAATGCTAAGTGAAAGCATTATGTAGTGGGAGCACAGCACTGAATTATTCCTGTGTATTGAAATGCTGATAGACAAACTAGACTGCTAAGTAATTAAGTCACTATTAGACCAAACCATTAAATCCATTGTTTGCTGTTTTAACTGCTGCTAATTGCTGTCACCATGACAACAGCGGAATTTCTTTTTCTGGTATCTCCACGAAGTTTCCTTTTCATAATGGAGCCTGACACAGAAATTTACATCTTCCCAAACTGAAATACTTCTTGTGTTGAAACAAAGGCAGACATCTTTAGATACGAACAATTTTAATGTCAGCAGTAAAATGGTTCTTAGCTAAATTTTTGATAATTTGTTTGCAGAATTATCTGGATCTTAACACCAAGTGCATTTTAGAGAAGTGTCTTGACTTTGAAACCTTGCTTTCTCACTTGCATCATAAAAATCATAGTTCGGATTAAGATCAGGGAGGTAAGTGCACTGGGCTAACATAATACCCTGTACCTCGTGCAGACCTTAGTTCACATCATGTTTATGTCTATGCTTACATCAAACATTAAGCTTGGGTCAGAGCCCAGATTTTATCTCTAATTATTTTTTTTTAATTGTAGTTGTGTAGTCTTCCAAATACTTAAGTCCCAATACTTAAGTTACAGCCATGCCATAGCACGTATTCTGAAACCCTATGTGGGTCCCTATGTTCTGCAAGAAGCCTCCTAGCCCCATCAATCTCTTGTGCAATTTGAATAGGAGATGAATAATTGCTGAGCTGCAGATAGCAGTCTGCTCTGAACTGCTTGTTTAATATTAACTGCTGATCCCATCTCCTGGGAATGAAAGAAAGAAATCCAGAGAAAAGCTGGGGCTCTCTCAGTCCTTCCCATGCCTGACTTCAGCATCAGCTGAGAAGAGGTGCTGTGAAACTGTGCTAGAACTTGGTTAATATTTTACTCTATTTTCCAAGGAGAAAGAGGACTCCCCTGGAGCTCTGACTGGGAGAGAACTCCAGGACTTTTTCTAGTTTTCACTTTTGGAGGGCAAGGCTCCAGTATAAGCCAAACAACAGCTACTAAGTAAATTTCCTCTAATCTAACACCAGAGGCTGCTTCCAGGGATGGAGTGTCGTGGTTTAGTGAGTAAAACCAGGACAGAGGGGCAGAGGGCAGCCCTGCAGATAGACTCCTCTCCAGCGTTGAGGTTCCACTGTTGGCAGCTGTGTTTCACAGGGAACTCGTCTCTGGCCACGGATACCACAATAGTGTGCCAACAGCCTCTGGAGGCCAAAGCCCAGGAGCCAAGCTTAAATTGCAGCATTAATGAAGTCTAAAGTCCGTGATATTGGTAAAAATTCAATGTGCTGGTGTTTTGTATGTGTTTCATTTGTTCACATTGAAAATACTGCAGAATCCACCCAGATCTGGTAGGAATACAGTGCTCACTATTTTAGACTGTGATGTATTGGGAAAAGTATATGGTGAAGTTTGAATGACATCCCAGAAGTTAGTGTGATTAGCCCAACACTCAGTAATTTTTCACTTTTACAAACATTTTACATGTGTGTTGCTGGAAAGGACTACAGGTCCAAAAAGCTGTTTAGACACCAAACCTGAACATGTAGAAATGATGAGTTAATGCCCAGATCTCATCAGGGCAATCAGCATGTACCTACTTCTGGTGCAGTGGCTGAACCAGTACAGAGGCTTCCCTCATATTATTTAGACAATCTTAAAAACTTGGGGACTCACATAGTTTCCCAAAGCACTCAGGGCAGTGTCACGATACTTGCTTCAAATCATCCATACAAAATACATGTTCTAATGCTAAACAAGATTTCAAATTCCAGAATTATCAAACCAATACACAAACATTAGCATCCGTTAATGACATTTTAACAAAATTAGCAGCAACAGCGCTTCAGTTTAGTTCATCTGCTGGATACTGGGAAAAGTCAAATTGTCTTTATATACCTATGAACAGTGGAGCAATGTAGGAGGTAAATGTGATAGTCAATTTGGCCATTTTGATTCCACAGTTTGATTCACAGGCTCCATACTCTTCTGCCACAAATATTGCTTGATAGAAAGAGAGGACTTAGATTGTCATTAGCAATGTGATAAACGACCCCACTCATCAATACCAGCAATCAGGCTGCCTGGTTCCTGCTCTGAAACGAACTGTTGCACCGTTGGCCATGCCTTGTGGCATGTGTCATTGAAGTAAGGAGCAATTTTCTCATCTACATTATGAACACGGTACCCCTTGAGTTGGCTTGCCTCCTTCTCCATCACGACCAGGGCTAGGTGAACTCATTTAAGTCAGTGCAACTGTCCTAGAAAGAGGGAATGAAGAAAAACAAGCACTGAAACCCTTGTTACCAAACTACATTTCCTTTAGTTAAACAGTATGTCATTCTTTGTTTAGGAAATAGTATTTCCAAATATTATGTTTTAAATTGTGGAGGTTTTTAAAGGAAGAAAGGTCATATATTCTATGATTTTATACAATGTATTGTTTTCTTATATAAATCTGAAAGGAATTTTATGACCTACCACTCAGTGTTTATTAACTTGCCTATATTGTATTTGGAAGCTGTTAACTTTTGCTTCATAAAGTTTCCCATCCTTTTTCAGTCTACCCTTGAAAAAGATATTTTCTAAGTCCTCTGTTTAGAGACACATCTTAAAAAACAGCAACTGAAAATGATGATGAATACCAAAAGATGCTCAGAGTCTAAAAAAAAGGCTCAAAGAGGCGTGATTTCTCCTCTGCCTCATCCATTTTCCAGAAAAATCCATGCTTATGGACTTCCTATTGCACAATTCATTGACACCACATGTCACTGAACAAAAATCTTTCCAGTTTTCCAAGCATCCTTTTTTTTCAGCTGTTCTAGATTGGCATGGTGCATAGGTATTAGCAACACCTCCAGGAAAACCCTGTGATATTGTGAATAGCCTATTGCATCCTAAGTCATCACTCAGTTCACCATGAAGCTTTGTACAGAAATGCTGTAAAAACTGCAGACTTCATTAAACATACGCTGTTCATGCCAGTATTTCCATTGATTTATGTGAAGATTTGGGCCACCAAGACAGGCTGCTCCTGCTCCACTCGCATCTGCAAACAACTCCATGTAGAACTGCTCCTCTGAGACAAAGGTATTGAAGATACTGTTACAGTCTTTATCTGGTCCTTATTTTCAAACCCATATGCATTTCAAATCCTGTCAACTCAGAAGACTACTGTTCTATGATTTCCTAGGCAATTACATCAAAGAGAAACACTGGAGCAGACTAAGTCCAAATTTGATCCTGCAGTAACAGCAAGAAAATAACTCTGGAGGGGTTTTGGTTATGTCATTTAAGAAACCAAAAACCTGTGCATGGATTAAATCCTGTAGCCCTTGGTATCTTCTGTCACATCAGATATCCACTCAGTATCACTGGGAAATTGCCCAGATATTCAGTCTCCTGAATATCCTGCTTAGATCAAAGTGTTGACAAGTATTGAAGTGAGGTGAAGAAATTCTTTGGAAGATCATCACTGTTCTCTTCACTACATGTGTTGCTAAATTACAGCCACTTCAGAAACACAGATAATTATAATAATAATAAAAAAGAATGCGAGTTGTCTTGGTTTAGTCTCTACTGCACTGCAACACATATCTTTTTAGCTTCAAGTGAGATTTAAAGCCATCACCTTGCAAGCACTTACGCAGGTGCTTAACTCTGCGTGTGCTTACAATTCCACTGACTGTATCCAGTGGGGGTATTCCAGGCACAGTTCACCACATGTATTAGTGTGTACAAGACTGGCTCTCCAATGCAGAAGGATTTTTTTTTAATTGTCCTTCATTATAACCAAACTCTGTTGTAGAAGCTAGTTTTTAAAAAATAGTTGCAGAAAAAGCCCTGTTGAAAGAGCTGAAGTGCTCTACTGGGGATCATTTCAAGAGGAAGCTGATGTACTATCAAATATAGAGGGAAAGGCAGAAGGAGGCAAGAGAAAGAGAGGGAAATTGTTCTTTGGAAAAGCTGCAGCATCATTTCAAAGCTTTGCTATTGCTTCATTTGACAAGAGGAAATAATAACTGGTGAATTGATGTAAGATCACATTAGTGAAGAGAACAGAGTTGTTTCCGTTTAACTCCAGGCTCACACTCAGGATAGCTCACTTAGACAGATGAACAGCCGGGAACCTGCTACCAGCTTGAGGCACCTAATTACCAGGAAAAGAAAGAAGGTGCATATGAAAGCACGTAGCATGAGAAAGCACATAGTAAGACAACCTTTCAAACTAAGGAAATAATGGTTAAATGCAAAAAACTCATCATGAGTTGTATGTGAAACAGTCTCTCCTCTGAACAGGAGCAAAAAAGATGCAACAGGGGCTACAATTAAAGCTCACCTAGAATTAAAAAAGACATAGCATAATTTGTTTTAAAACAGTAGCTCTGAGAGTGGGAGCAATGGTCTGGACTCTCTGAAATATAGAAGTTCAACTCTGCAAGGCACTATTAAAATATTTTTTTGTCAGGTTCTTATAAGAAAGCAACCCTCTGTGGGAGAGGCTGGAGGAAGAGACCACTCAGGTTGGTCCCCAGCACCCACCAGCAGTCATGCTATGGACATTTCTGCCTTGAGGAGTCCAATGAACGCCCATATCCTATGCTTACCGAGCCATAAAACACAAAATGCTTGTCAACACTCCCTTTATTGCTTTTAGTACAACAGGCTGAAAACCATACAAAATATAGTGCACCAGGGGAAGAGAACAGAGAGATGTTTGAGGGCACAGGCACTAAGTTTGCTAAGTAAAAATGTTCAGATGATCCTAGGAAGCTGGTTATGACCCACATTACAGAAGCAAGTAAAAAAAAAATCAAAAAGGAAACAGGGATGCCCACCAATCTAGCCTCAGGGAAAATCATCCTAGGGGATTGACTCAGGTTCAGACATATGATTTATACATGCCAATCTGAACCTCAAAGACTTTCCAGTTTCTCTGTCATCTCCAACATCCTTTTTCTAGTCACAGGGAAAGGCAGAAAATAACTTAAAAATTAAGCTATGCATCAGTAAAAAAAAACCAAGCATTTTTTTGCCCCACACAAAATCAGATATTTAGCACTGCAAATGTCAGACAATGGCATTTTACATTGGTGATCTTTGTTTACTTGCATAACGAAGGCTTTAGGGAATGCAGATATTTTGAGCACGCTCACCCCTACCTTTATGCAACATAAAATAAAAAAATAATCCTATTCACCCGAGGCTGGCAAGAAAGCAAAATGAAGAGGTACAGAGCAGCAGTTCAGCCTGACTGCCTGTCACCTAATCTTTAGTTAAATTTGACACAACTTGATTGAAAGTGAAATTAAATTTGAGTTTAAAAGCCATTAAAAACTTCTGAGTTCGTAAGTGATTATTAACTTCCTGAAGGCTGGGAAGTCTCTGACTGTTCGTATGGGATGCGAGCCTCATGCAGTCTGTGCCCCACACTTTGGGGAGCCCTGACACTCACAGCATAGCTCCCCAGGGGTACCACAGGCAGCTGATGGAGGCGGCTCTGGCTCCTGCATCTGGAGCAGGAGCTCATCCTCTGGCTGCAGCATGGCAGCTTTAAGAGTGCATTAAATTTATCTTTGAATTTAAAAACAAACTGTTTGGGATGAGAATAGGCACTCTAATTCCAAATAATTTCATTCTTTGGGTAACACCCAGTGATGTCAATTTAACTCAGTTGCTCTGGGGTTCAGCCCAATAGAAGGGAATAAACTGCATTGGTAATAAGCTTGCTTTTGACAGGGAGAGCCTTCTAGGAAGACCTGTCATCAGAGAATTCCTAGATGTAAGGAGTAATTCCCGATTTAAAAAAGACCCTATTCATTCCCTCTGACCTTGACCACTTGCAACTGTGGAGGCAGCCACAAGCCTAGGCTGCCCAGGGCTGTGTGGTGGCTCTTGCCAAGCTTGGCCTGGTGAGCTGGGAGCAGCCCTGCCAAGGCCCCTCCAGAGCCCCACGCGCATGGGCCCCACTATGGGAGGGCTGGTGGGAGCACAGATGAAACAGGGCTGGCTCAGAGGCCTGTCCTGGCGCCACAGAGCCCTCCTGGCCACTGAAAAACTGGGAGCTGCCAGGCTGAGCCTGGCTTCTTCAGAAACAAGGTTAGCTCAAGTCTTGCAGAAATTAGTGTCAGCAAATGACATAACAGCTGCCCCATCATAGCTGAAAATCCAAACCAACAACTCCAGGAACGTGCCTTACCTCATATCTATGAAAGAGGCAGGGGTCTCTTCCTCTCCTCAGTTAAACAGCATTTTTGTGATGGTACCTTTAGAAAGTCAGCTTAATTCTTCTCCCTCTCTGCATCCCCTGCACCATCTTCATTCCCACCTTATACACAAACATTACATAGTGACTGCATTCAAATAGCTTTTCAGTGAAGCACCTAACCTGTGTGTCAAACACTGCAAATACACAGCTGGACCTTGGTAGGGTCCCTTCAGGCAAGTTGATTTTTTAATTTCCACCAGCAGCAGCAGCAACAACAGGAATGCTCTGCCAGTCAGAGCAACAGTCCCTACCCCTGTGAAGCAGATAAGAAAAGAACAAGAGAGGAAAAACTGTAAAATTGGCCTTAAAGCCCTTGAATGACAGCTCCCATGAGGTGTCAGGATCTGGGGAAAGATCTGATGAACAGAAAGGGAAATGCAATATGGGGCACAGAGGGGCTAGGAGAAAAGGAGAAATGAAAGAAGCTACATGAGAAGAAATGATAAAAGGGAATTTTATAAATAATAAAGAGGGAAAATGAAGGGCAAGGAAGGAAATGAAAAGGAGAAAAAAAAAAAAAACAGAAAAAGAAGAGGGGATAAAAAACCAAAGACATGTTGCGAAACTCCAGTTAGTATTTTAATTAGTTTTCCTTGCTGCATTTTTCCCCGATACCATCATGCACAGGCACAGCATCACAATTTGACAGTTAATCAGCCATTTGGGCACTTCTCATAATGATGTATTAATATTACCATAGTGCAAGAAGCCTTCCCACAGACTCCTAGTTTCCACAGCACATCCTACAGCCTTATTGTCGCCCTTTTATGGGGCTGAGAGGAAGCAGAAATGCTTTTCTTCCACCTTCCTAAAGCCACTGGCAGCAGCAGTGTAAGATCGGGACATGCCTTTCTTAATTTCCCCTGTGCTGTAGGCGCTGCCAGTAAGGTGGTTATGTGCAGAAGAGAAGCAGGAAGGAAAAACTGGAAGAGAAGGATGGGATTTGTAAGACTAAGCCAGTGTTCACTCAGAAAAAGCCACAACTTTTGGAAAATTAGATGCAGGGACAGGCTCACCTAATTCAGGAAGTTAACCCTGAAGGGCAACCTCAGTAATTTCCGGTAACCAATACCCCTCCCAGAGCTCCAGGAGTGGGTGGGGGGACAAGCCTGCCTGAATAGGCCCAGCATATTTTGAAGGGAAAATGAGGGTAAAGCTAACTCCAAGGAAAAGATGGTGATGTTTTCTGGATGTCCTCATAGAAAGCTGGAGTGCAGAGCCTGATCCATAGCCTGGGAGTCTGGAGTGCAACTCAGCAGCAGGGTCAGATGCAATGAGAGAACTTTGTGGCCCTTCAGACTAGAGAAGGTGGTGAACCTTGCAGACCTGGGCTGCACATCAACACCCTTTGTGACTTTCAAAATTTGAACTTTGGTCCTGATATAAAAATAATTTTACCAGTAATTTCGTTATGAAGGCAAAACCTGTTTAGGGAATTTGGGATGCTGGATTCCTGAGTGTTAAAATAAATATTAACCCATTTTGCCCTAAGTGTCAGTGCTACATACTTAGACTTCTGTTTTGTTTCCATGGGGTTGCACTACCCTGACATACTCAGTCGTAACTGGTCATAAGATTCCCCTCTACTTGTTCTGATTGCTTTCACAGATTGACAAATCTCTTCCTGCTCACCAGCTCAGATCACAACGATACAGTCTGCTGATCCCAGCCCTTTGGAGGTGTAAGCACTGCAGCACACCCTTTCCTAGGAAACACTTGCAAGTGTCTAGGTAAACACAACATATGGAAGAAACAATGTCTGTCTCACAGCAAAGGAGGAAAGGGACAAATTTAGAGCCTGAAAAATAATGAAAGCAGCTTTCTTCCCCCAGTCCTAATGTGGAGAGAAAATGAACTTCACAGCATTTGAAAAAACTACTGATGTAGTGGAGATGTCACCTCTAGAAGCTGTGCTGCTGTGCCAGTTACAGCTTACTCTCCTCAGCTGCAGTTGTGACACAAAATTCATATCTTTTCCAATTCATCTGACATCTGAGGACAATTTTTACAAACACGCGTTGGCAACAGCTATGAGTAATAAACCAAGCTTACCTCACCATCACAGCTCACTCTTCCTGACATGAAGCTGTCACTGGAAGGGGGGCTTAAGTAATAAAACTTCCCTTGGAGACACATTTGTTATCCCTGAGAATGCTGCTGCTGCTCAGGGGGCACCACCCTAAGTGGGAGCAGAAGAAAATTCCCCCAGAGAAGACCAACCCTGCAAATTCTGTTATGAGACACTGGCAAACTTTTTTGTAACAAGTGTGTCCCTTTCATAGTTTAGGAAACAACCTTTTAAAACTATTATCTCCTGCCATGTCACAACACTGAGACAGCCTATCAGCAACAGTTACATGGGAAAGCAAAGGCAAATACCACGACATAGCTTAATTATGGTACCAAGTGTACATGCAAATCCATAAAATAATCACACTTGGTGATTTTCACTTATCTAGGAGTAAGACATGCCTGAGAGAGTGAAATAGTAATTGGATTATGCTGGTTTGAATGCTTTAGTGCTACATTTATGCCATAATAAAATTGATATGACTATACAAATAGAAAGCATAAAATATAAAGTATTAAACTAAAGTTCTTGCAAATTTAGTCCATCCCTCTCCCTGCTCCAGATACCTTTAAAAATATATATATTTCTCTAAGTTGCATTATGGTCAAATCTTCCCTCTAAAAGCCTGAGGTACTAACAAAGGACTATACCTGTGAACAAACAGGAGGAAACATTTCCAGCAGTGTGCTTAAATTTTTATGCATACCATTTTCATTCATTGAGCAAATATTTACCTTCAGAATTTCAACCTTGAAGAAGTGAATTATATTCAGAAAGGTAACAGTTTATAAAAAAAAAATCAATAACCAACGAACTGCATTTTAATTTTCAATGTTTTATTTAAAGAGTTATTTAAGGGGAAGAAAATAATAAGATGAGCCTCCGGCCACTGAATCATTTTATAGATGTAGATGCACTTAGTCAGCTGAACAAAACAATACATGACACCATTTTACAGTTCAGGGACTTATGGGAACAGAGACTTCATGGAAAATAATTTTCAATATATAACTTTCTTTTTAATAACAAAGAAACAAACAAAAAACCCACCCAAACTATTAAAAAAGGCAAATAACTAGATAGTCAAGAAAACACATGTTGACTACTGCCCACTGAGCTGGCTGTTGCAATGAGAATCCTTAAAAAAAAATTAATAACTGATAGTTATTTGCAGATAAAAATGTGGTTTCAACACTTCTTTTTGAAAAAAAACCATATAATTTCCCGAGTGCAAACCAGCACCAGGCTTTATGATTTGTAACATGCAGACAAGTGAGATGAAACCATTTGAACATGCAGCTGTAACACCTGCACTGGAACTAACCAGTCACCAGGTATTTCTCTGTAGCAGAGCATCAGGTTACCATCTTGATATGGGCAAGTCAGAATGAATTGCTTACACGTTGTTAAGTCTGAAAAGCCCAATAGTCTGTTCAAAGTGGCCAATTATGTGCTTGGAAACACATGTGTTTGTACTACCGAATTCCCCACACTTTCCAGTTTGGAGTAATAGACTTGGAAAGTTTTTACTGTTCTTTTCCATCCTCACAAACCTTAGTTACAGTAAGGATTCTGAGTAAAGATTCATTTTATAAAAAGGGTCTGAAGAGGCTATAAATAGGCTTGCTTAGTTTTTATTTAACAGAGAATCCAACATAGGTACATCTACCATGGGGAAATTTTTTTCAAGGCATCACTGAAATATCACATATCAATACTTTCACCTGTTGCTTTGGTAGAGTGTGGGCAATGCAGATGGACTTGTGAGATTCCCTACCAACATGATGTTGTACTCTTTCATTCCTCCTTCTCCTCCCCAGCTTGAGTTCAAGGCAGTGACAAAAGTTAGGTTAAAATGCTAATTCACATGGGAATAGCTCAAACATCTTCACTAATGTAGCTGACAATGAGCTAAGCAGGAAAATATTGCTAGTTGCTCGTATCAGTGACTCCTGCATCTCCATGTGATGGCTTTCACTTTCCTCATGTACAAAATCAGACCCTTCACTTGTTAATACTATTACATTCTTGTTCCACTGCTATAAATGGGCACTGCCATCTGTGCCTGGTAATCTTTTCTTGCAAGCATCCAACATCCCCTTACAAATCTGTGTTTTTCAGATAGAAGCAATCTATAGTAACACTGGTCATCTGCACTCTAGCACATGTCATTTGATCCGTGTTTAGTTAATTTGGTTAAGGGTTTGTATTTGGAAATCACTGGCAGTAATTCAACAGTGAAGGACTATGGATTTAAGTATTATGGATTTACGTAAGTGGAGAGAAAACCAGTATGGTTCATGCTTAAATGATTATGTTGAGTCCTACCAACTCAGCTGGGGGGAAGATCTCTCCTTCGTAACTCCCCTGCTTGGCCCATGGGATGTTTGCCACAGAGGGAAATGGGACCTCCGTGCCTCATATCCCCTCCTGAGTATAAAAGAGCAGAAGAGATGGAACTAAAATAAATCTGTTTTCATTAAAACTTCAGCATTGTAAACAAAGCATCTGAATAATAAAATGGATTAAGTTGCTCAATTTTAGCCAAATGGAACGGTGTACTTAATTTTATTAGTGACAGCTGCAGTTTTAGCATTATAGTAGTTAAATTCTTAGCGTTTGATTTAAGATAATTTCAACAACCTTCCCCTACCTCTATTATTACTTTCTTTTAACTGCAGACCCTGAAAAAACACAGAGAAAATGAATCATCAAAGCAAGTATGGAAGCATCATCAGGTCCCGAAACAGAAGTCAATAACGTGATTTCACATTAGTTCAGACTGCCATTAAAACATCACATTCATTTAGAAAAGACACAGCTGCTCAGCTTGGAAGAGCCATTCTAAACTGCCAGAAGCATCTCTACCTATCTCTGCCTCTTCTGCACTACTGCACATGTTTACATGATGCATGCCGAGAACCTAGTTCAGAAAAAAAAAATCAGATGGCAGAATGGCTATCTGGAAGACGGGGAGAAAGAGAGAGAAAGGAAAACTGCATGCATAAACACAAAAACAACATCCGCAGACAACATTCGGGGAGAGATGGATAATGTGTGTAAGGGCAGGTAAAAAAACCCAGCTATCCAACAGATTAGGCCCCCCCCCCCAAATAACTGGTGCTAAAATTTTGATACCATAGAAATCCTGAAGAAGACAAGGGTGTAAATAAAGGTGGGGAGAGCTGTAGAGCAGCCCAGGCATGGCATGTACCTGCCACAGCAGGCAGAGCTAGCAAGCAGGCCACAGCCCTGCTGGTTATAGCTCTGCCATCTTTGTTCAAATTTGTTACTACTCTAATATAAAAATAGCCCGAATAAAACTAAGCGCAAAGTGCAGTGGGTATAATCTGGCCTAACCTAAGGAGAGGACCCATTTGAACTGGAGTATAGGCAGATAAACCCAACGTTAAGTCTCAGTAAACAGACTCCTGCCTCCTTTCCTGCCCTGCTTAATGCTTTGATCATAAACATTAGGTGGGGCACAGTTCAGCTGGAAACTACCCCAAACTCTGTACCTCAGACACCCATGGATGCTCAGAAATCTCTCTCCTGAGATGATGATGGATGCAATCTCTTACAGCCACAGAATCACAGCATCATTGAAGTTGGACGCACCTCTGGAGATCATCCAGTCCAACTCCCTCCTCAGAGCAGAGTCATCTAGGACTGGTTGCCCAGGACTGTGGCCAGTCAGGTTTTGAACATCTCCAAGGGTGGAGATGCCTTGATGCCATGTAGCTGTTGGCTCACTCCCTGACTCCGGGTTTCAGTGCTCTTACTATTTTCTTTAAGTCTTTTCTGCTATAAAGAAGTGGCCCATAACAGTGGGGGTACAAAACAGCCAGAGCTGATCTCAGGGCCAGGGATCAGTCCCTCACCTTTTATTTAGCAGTACAGACAGAGCCAAAACTTCAAATAGCACAAAGTTTTCGCCTTGTCTTTAGGAGACACTCTAGGGTAGAGGGGCTGCACAGAGAAGGTCTCTAGAGAAATCCACTTTTCTCCCTGCCTCAAAGCAAGCATCATGAAAGTCTGGTTGGTTTAGCAGTGCCCCAGCTAAGCAGGGAGGATTTAATTGTAAACAACTGCAGCCCACTGATATACGCACATTCAACCCCAGTGCAGTTTCCACAATGAATTCCAGCTATAGCCTCCCCTAGCTGGTTTTACAATGCTCAGCTCATAAAATTTACAGAGGTGGTATATATAAACGTTTATATTCTCATAGATAGCTGTGGGATCACAGTGGGACCTCCAATATTTCTAAATTTTATTTCACAGATTTAATACAACTTATACTTGACAGAAGAGCGGGACAGAAAGGTAGAAGACAGTGCAAAATAGCTTCCAGCCTCCTGGAAAATATCATGAGAATCTGAATTGCTGTACTAAAATGTCCTGAGCTGGATTTACAAACCAATCCCTGGCTACAGGACTTCCTCTCCTGCAGCTGCTTTCAATAATAAAGTCTCAATGCCTATTGTTTTGCTCCTTACATATAAACAATTCCAAGTGATGCTTTAATTTACTGAATACAAAGCTGTGATGTCTCTGGCCAGAATTACTTCTGACAGCTACAGGAGTTGCGAGGCCCCAATCTTCCAGGCCTCCAGAATTTAACCTGTCTGCAAACAGTAGCTTGCACAGCTCCAAGTTTCTTCTTGCTGGGATGAAAACAGACAAAATTACATTCACTTTGCTACACCTTTCAGCTTAAAAGAAGATGAAACTTTAAAAACCCTTCAGAAATCCAAAGAATGGGAGCTCTTGACTGCTAGCTTATAAAATGCAAAGAAAAGAATGGCAGCTTGTTTGCTGTTTCTTTTTGTCTTCAGAACAAAACAAAAGCCTCTACAGCTGACTTCAGACCAAAAAAAAAATAATCAGGAAGAACTGTGGATAAATACTGAATTATTTTCTTAAGCCAAACCAAACAAACATGATCTAAAGAGAACAAGCAAGACAAAAGGGAATTCATAAAATTTTCAAAGCAATATGGAGCCACTTGTGAGCTAGGGTTTGATCTGTGTCATGATAATGTAATGCCAGAGTAACTCCAATGACATTAACAGAATTACTCTGGCATTATACCAGCATGACTGGATTAATAATCTTGCACTGAACGTATTTTTATTGAAGCCATCACTGCAGTTGCTACACTCCTCAGGTTTATAGGCATTTTAAAGCTGTTCAGCGAGCTGCAGTTATTTCCAGGATATGGATATAGTAAAAGGTATTAGCCAAAATGCTACGGGCCAAATCTTAAACCGATCTAACTTTGTACCAATTACCATCTGACATGAGCTGTCATCTGACCTTCTGTGTGTTGTGTGTATCAGTTAGGACAAGACAGATCTGTAGAGTGTTCTCATTCCCTTGCCAAAGTGCTAAACAACATAACAAGAATGGTCAACATTAAATGTGAGGTCATCACAGACTCAGACTTGGGACTGTGAATATCCCAGCAGAATCCTGACCTGCATGTGACTGAAGCAAGCCTAAGGTAAAGACCGTGTTTCGCTCACTGAGCTTATGGGATTTTCCTGCACTTCATGCAGTAGAAGCCTGGGCCTGACTCAGGGGGTCCCTTCCTTTCTGATGAGGGTGAAGGTCCTGTGTCCCTCAGCCAAGAAACTGATTGAATTCCAGCCTATGAAAGCTTTGATGTGTGAGAGATTTGGAAGCCAAATTTATAAATTTGCTCTCTGCGGTAAAGGAGCCCCAGCCCCGGTTGCTGTTGTGGAGAAGTGGTGGGGGGTGGAAGTGAAAGGAGGTATCAGCGAGGATGAAGTGCAGGATAAAACGGAGGGGAGGGAACTGTGGGAAGTCAGAGCTGTTTTCTGCATCACAGTTGGAAGAAATAAATCCATTGTTTGCATTTTTCAAAGCTCCATAAAGGACCTGGCCTCCCAGCAATAATTCAGCTTTCTAAATCTCTAGGTAGCTCAGAAAGAGTCATACTCTCCAGCTACTGCCTGAAGAATGCTCAATGTCTTCATCGCATTTCATCTCATAATTTTTTCCCCCAAAAAACATTCAGACAGGTAAGTTCCATGTTATCATCTGTTAACTCTTCACTCTCTGTACCTAGTCCACTTTGGTCAAGTTCAGCCAGCCATGGTCATGCATTCCATAAGGTGGACTCACTTCAGAGGTAGCTGCATTGTTTTCATGGTCCCTGTCACCTATTCGCCTCCTCGCTTCACATCTTCATACCTATGTACTGAATCTTCTCATTAGGACAGAATTATATGTTCCTGCCACAGGGAAAGGCCAAATCTCCCAGGCACATTATGAGAGATACGAAGTAATTTTACATTAGTATAAAATCTAGAAAGTGGTCTCCATTCCCTCTGCTCAATTCAGTGATGCTGGCAAAAATTAGTCTAAAAGGCAAACAAAGGTCTTCTATTTATTAGAAAATGCACAAAGCAGTCCTCATAAATAAACAAATGTGATGTGAACTGTAAAAAATATATTTGTTGATGTATGAAGATAAAAAGTTACAAGTCATATTGCACTACAGCATCCTGAGCATTAAGTTTTAAAGTCAAATGAATGTTCTAAAAGAGTTTTGATGCACAAATCACTAAACAAAAGAAGTTTCACGCCAGGAAAGAGGAAAAAAAATAATAGGAGCTATTAGTAATTTATTTCTCATGAGTGAACTTGCTAACAATTGCCCAATCACTTTATATAAAACAATACACAGAGATTTTAAAAAAATATTACATTCTGCTATAGGAAAAGGATTCTGGAATAAATATGGTTTTAAAAGTCAAAATAAAGAAGGTTCTTCTGCAGCCAAGGGAAAATTTCAGTGTCTCCAACAGGACTATAACTAATGACAAAGAATGGTAATTCTCCTGCCTGTGCAATCCGTCCTACTCAGTGTCCTTGGCCTAAGGAATGAGACAGGATGTAGGGTACCAAAAATTCAGTAACATTTTATTCTGAAATTAGAGGAAAATTGGCAAAAGAAAATATCTCATTTTTCTCCACATTTTTTCTCTTCATTGGAATAAGAAAAGACAATAGAATAGTGACCAGCTGGTGAACAAAGTGGTCTATAGCTTCTTGTATGGGAAAATAATCAGAAAAGTTCAATGTCAAAGCATCTGCTCCATGCAGGATGACATCAATCCAAGCTTCTAAGGCAAAGGAAAACCTCTGCTGCTTAGACAGATATTA
This sequence comes from Mesitornis unicolor, assembly GCF_000695765.1. NCBI lineage: Eukaryota > Metazoa > Chordata > Aves > Mesitornithiformes > Mesitornithidae > Mesitornis > Mesitornis unicolor. Next base: position 38,473 of record NW_010159608.1, read on the forward strand.
AACCTTCCTGGAATCTGAAATATATGTCCCTCATTAGAACTGTCATTTGTGCTCTTCAGAAGAATTCTCTCCTACAGCAGCTCTTCGATGAAAGCAGGACAACTGAAAATGTTTATAAAAGATGGATATATTTGATATCATGATCTATAAGAGCTCGGTAAGTCAATAAAACTTTCCAAGTCCACTCAGAAGATGAAAATCCTGGTGAACTACAAGAAGACACACAAAAAAATATTTTTGTAATAATAGAATGTAGAGGTTTCAGATCTGTAAGTCATCTGAAGGGTTCTCATGTCTTTTGAAATGACTCTGTGGAGAACAGAGCTTGGCCTTCTTGCATAAGATGCTCCTGTAGGCAATTTGGTCCCACCCTTATGTCTTGGACAAAAGCAACATATCTACATTTTTATGCCTCTTCAATGCACAAGTGATCTTCCATGGTGAGAATGACCTTGGGGGGGTCAAAGGTGTCTATGGGGCCACAGACAACACTGAATGAAACAGCTGCAGAACCAACTCATGAGAGACACTGATTAATTCATAGGACCATTACTCAAAAAGATGGAACAAAGATATCCTTTTCAACCCTCCTTTTTATCTATATTATAGAAAAACCTCAATTATCTCTTAGCAGTAAAGATTCTGAGTCACATGGAGGAATGGATCTGATTCAACTAGCACGGAGCACTAGTATGCATGTAAATTAGTGTTAATTATAAGAAGTTTGGTCTTTCAGTATAATTCATACCTTGGGAGGTTCAAAAAATTATTTCATAGAAAGTAAAGGTGCCTTTCTTTTAATTACAAACTCTAAGTTATGCATTTGGAAAATTGAAAATTCTTAAAAGCGTAGTTATTCTCTACTGACTACCGAATTTAAAAGTATCATTAACTGGAACAGATAAAACAAGATTAATTTAGATCACATTATGTCAGTAATGGCTCATAAACATTTCTGCAGGTCCAAGTTTTATGCCAGAAACAAAGCACAAGCTGCACTGGCAGAGACCAAAAGTGCCTCCTGTCTGGAGGTCTGTCTTTGGCTGCAGCAAATGCCAGAAACCTTGAGGGCAACCTGTATGTAACACCATGGCAGCCCCACAACAGGGAGGGGAAGAATGTCTCTGGTCTCCTGAATGCCTGGCAGTGATAATCTCCATCATCGTCTTACTTAGAATAAATTTTGGATGGGTCCGTCTCCTTCCCCCCAGTTTGAATGAAACCACAAAAAACTATAAAATACGCTTACTATGTATTAGTATATATGTATTCTACATGCTTTTAAATTTAAAAAAATGTTTTATTTGTTTAAAAATAGGTACTAATTCTAAATTAACTTTTTACTTTTTTTCCCCACACTACATGGTTGTTCCTCTGTTTCAAATATGTTTGCCACCTTTCTACAGAAATGGCTACTTCAGATCTATTTTATGAAATACTTTCTGTTCTTATCTTGCTTCTTGCTATTCTGTGTGACTTCTGACTGTGTTCCATTCTCTGTATCTTGCTGTTCTATTCTTCCCTGGAATACAAATGCCAGCTTTATTAAATCTGCTGTGACACCAATCCTACACAGAAGTGTTTGGGGCCCTAGTCCGATCTCATTGATGACAATGGGAAAATAATTTTCCTCTAAGTTAATCAATGTTGGCCAGGCAAAAGGCTTGCCATGTCAATAAGAGGAGAGCTATTGCCCAGCTGTTAAATGTAGAATATTAATACAGAAAGAACTCTAACCATTTGTCAGATAAATTATTTTCACCCCACACCCATCTCCTGCCCTGTGCTCCTGCAGTTTGCCACTTCCCATCACAAGCGCTTGTGTGATTCTGAAGATGGCTGAAACACATTGCCTGTGTGTGGTCAGATCCAAGCCCTTGCAAAATAAACCAACCAGACAAATCCTGCTGTTTTGATAGGTTATAGGAAGATCATGCTGACTCAGTCTCAGCAGTCAAAAAACCCACCGGCCCCTTTACCCATAAGTGTCCTGCTTTCTGAGGATTTGGCTTACGTACAAATGTAAACTAGAAAAGACGCAGTTCTCCATGCTGCTCAACTATTTAAAAAGTAAGTTAAAATTTTAATTAAAATGCTTAGTCTGCCTTGTCACTCAATTACTTATCTGACAGGTTACATTTACTTCTATACATGTCATTAGCATATTTGCCTACTGGCTATGTAGCCTATGAATATATTTACCATTGTTTTAGCTCACAGGACAACACATCATGAGCTCATCTGCCTGCCTTGAATGGACAGTCTATTACTGCACTCAGGTTTTTTTCTCTGTATTAGTCTGTTTTAAATCCATGACATGACTTCTTCTATCAGCATGTGGTTTCTAAGTTTACTGAGACACTCCTGTATAAAACTTCTATCAAACCTTTTCAAAAAGGACAGAAGTATGTCCATTTGCTCTTCTTTCCACACTAGCATGGAGGTACTTTCAAAGAACACTGACATGTTAGAGAAACATGATTTTTAGCAGCTGGCTGTATTCTAGTTTTCATTTCACTTCCACTACTCAGCAAAGGTTTTGTGAGCTGTGCTTTTCCCGGACTGAAAGCATATGCTGTGGATTCCAGGGGGTGATGGTGCAGGAGGACCTGAGATGACCAGCTTACCTGTTGATCAGAAATTGTTATCTTTCACCACCTTCCTACACTTAGCAGAATACTTCCATACAGTGAAGGCCAAATGAGAACTCCCTGGGCTCCAGCTGAGATACTTGGCTAAAATCACTGCAATCCCACATCTTTTTTGTTTTGGGGAAAACTTCCCTTTTCCTGCTGTAGAACAATTCTTAAGAAACTATGTGGCTGCTGCTATGAAGACATCCTCTCCAAGCAGACATAAACCCTTCTTTGTCCACCTCCTGCTCTCTTTGAAGCCTGCCTTGGGCCCATCTGCATGAGCAAGCTGATGTACAAAGACACTGAATCAAAAAGGAGGCAGCAGGGGATTGCAGACAGTATCAAGCAGCTTCCCAGCCTTGTCCCTATCTCCCTGACATGCACTATGCTAAGTGAAGGCTGGGAAATTAGTAAAGAATCCATCTGGACACCACAAATTAGTAGGCAGTGTTTAGGCCTCTGTCTGAGACTGCTGCTGACCCAGAATTATCTCCCCATTTCCTTTGCTCCCCTGCCTGCCAGCAGCCCTGTGCTGTTTCTTGAGTCACTGCCCAGGCCACCTTTGTGGTAGAGATGAGCACACTGCTCTTTGCTGATGTTCGTTATAAAATATTCATTCTGATGCAGTTATACAACGGTAATACAATTGTACTGGAAATTGAATAACTGCATTAGCTAAGCTAGTAGAGTTTGCTTTCTTTGGGCACAACAACATGCCAAGGAAAATCCCAGTCTCTGGAGCATGGCCATACACATTTGCATGCAAAAGACTACAGAGGTGAATTCTAACCTCTTCTGTTCATGGCTTACCACTGCCTTGCTCAACAGGGACCAAGGCCATGGCCTGGCATCCAAAGCACCCCAAAAGTGCTGCTGAAACTATGCAACAACTACTAATGTTAGCAGGCAAAGTATCATCCGTTTTTAGCTCTGCTTTCATACAGTGTTCTGCTTCCTCCCTTTTTTAACAGGATTTAAAAAATAAAATCATACCATTCAACCAGAATCAGTTAAAACAGTGCTCACTTATCTTTGGAATACACAGGCAGGAGCCTGCGTAGACAGGGATATACAACCAAAAACACTGCTGTTAGAGAAGAGGGCACCCCATGCCAAGGATGAACAGCGCCGATGCTCCAAAAAGTACTTGCACTTCACTTTTGAAATACCTCAGAGCTGCTCGCAGGATGCATGAACACAGTGAGGTTTTATCTCGACAAACTGACTGCATGACAGCCTCTTCACAGAAGCCTAAATTTCAGCAGAATACTAATGCTGGCATTGTGTTGACTTTACAATGCAGAGTCCTCACACTCCACTATCAGCTCAACCACCATACAAATTTCCTTCATTACTGCTGTGGCCTCACATTCCAAAACCCTCTCTTGCAGGAAATTACACGCCTTTCAGCACTGACAAGAAGCAAAATCTGACAAGTAAATATTCTTCTGCAATGGGATTTGAAATCTGGACTTCGAATGCTTTCATCTCCAGATGATATCATATCACAGGCTCTTTCACACAAAGCTTTAAAATTTTGTGTCTCTTCTGCAAAGCCATGAGAAGAATCACTGAAGAGTGTGAAATTTCAATGAATATTGACTCCCAAAAGTTAATACAAGTAGAGAAAAATGTTCAGTATATATACCTTTTCAAAAGACTGAAGATCAGAAAAATCTTTAAAAAAGTATTTCAAAAGAGAAAGAAAAAGTTCCTGTCTTCTCAATTACACAAATGAAAATCCAAATGTTAGAGTTGCTACTTCAAATTGTACAAGTAATATGAGAATTATACAGAATCGATACCAGCCCTGTCCTCATTATGCAATGATGAGAATTTATCCCACACAACCTAATTCAAATCCAAATTCTAATTTGAGAAACAGCCCGGCTTGTTGCAGTTTATTATTATTGTTGGTGTTTTATGAATACCAAGAGCCCTTATGGGGAATGGGGAACTGCCAACTACCAGAGTGGGGAAGGAACGCAGGTGGAATGTGCTGTGTTTTGCCAATCCCATGCTGAGAAAAATTCCCTTTAGGGTCACAGGGCAGGTTTCAGCAGTTTTCAGGCTGTAATATACTGCTAAACTACTAGAGCCCAGCAAGCGGGAGATGCAGGTTACTCCATCGCGGTCTTCTTCTCTGCTGTTTCCACAATCCAGCACCAATTCTAGGCAACAGAACAAAATTCAGCTCTGTGATAGAAGTAGGCGTGATTTCCATCTTTCAGACCCTTTCTGCCACTACTTTGTGCCATTATGCCCACGAAACCCTTAGATCAGTTCAGTGGGCAGCAAGCTGTGCCTGAACGGTACACAGGCACCAGTGCTGAACTGTGTACCTTATGACCCTCTTTTATGCTTCAGCTATTTTCTGTGTGTGTAACAACCAGCCTTCCACTTACTATTTCATGTGAACCTCATCATTTCAGTGCTCTGCATGGATGTTGGAGCCGAGTACTGGTGAGCCTGGTATCTGTCTGTCCTTTTGGTTAAAATCAGCCAGCATTTTAAGAAATTACTGGGGAAAGGAGTGACCAGCCAACAAGATAACATGGTTGCATGAGTTGTGTGTCCTTTGGAAACAAGGAAATGAAATGGATTCTGTAATAATTGACTTTCTAAGTGGATGTGGATTCATCCAAAGGATTAATACTTGTGAAAAGAAAGAAGGAAAAATGCATGATCCCATTTATTTTTCCTCCCCAACTATCTGCTGTCAGCACAGGTTAGTGTTTCTCCTCTCTTTGTTTACTGCAGTTCACTTTATCTTCAGGCAGGCATATATTTTATCTGTGCTATTCCAGGAAATTCTGTAGATGTTGTGGAGTTGCTGCAGATTTTCATCAAGGTAACTTAACTCAGAAGGTATATAAATATATATTTTTGTCTTTTTATTTTGCTTGTTTTTCAGTTTTGTGCCCAGCCTTTCAGTTCTTTACATCTGCATTGCTGCATCAAGTCTCCACTTCAGAGGAATATTCCCCAAAGTCCCTGTTCCTTGAAACATAGTATTTTCTTTAAAAGGCAAAAATGACTTTGCGGTCTGACACTGGAATACCTGAGGGATTTCTTCTGAACTTACCATGTGAATGTTGACAGAATCGGCAGGAGACAAATAGAAGCTTTACTCTTCTAAACAGGGCCGTGGAAATGCCACTGTATTTATAATGGAATGCCTAAATCCCCAAATCCCTTTGTTCATTGTTCTGCAAGAACTTGCCTAAAGTAAACTAAACAAAAAACCATTTGTGCAGCAATTCTGCTAGATTACACCAACAACAGAGGAATAAATTAATTTACCAGGCACAGTCCATAGCAGTCTCTTTCCAAAATTCATTGTTTTCCACCATACAGATTTATGCCTAATGCAGAAGACAGCTTTACCATGCATAGGTGTATTATTAAAGTTGTGTTAGAGGTAATACACAGCAAGGTCTGCAATGATAAGTCACTAGACTTTGGTTGACCAAAATAGGAAAAATCACTACCTGTGAATACCTCCTGTGTTTGACTTCTCATTGGCATAGATCTCACCAGTAGGAATATCACTGGAAGACAATGCTCCACTTGCTACTAAAATCCTCCGGTCTCATCTTCATTTGGAGTGCACTTGGAGAGAAGAGGTAAAAACAACCACGTCCAACTCTATTAAGTAATAAATAAAACCAGTGCCAAGCAGAACCTGAAACACTCCAGAAAAACTACACAACTAAGATGGAAAG
>NW_010159608.1:44864-48519 GCF_000695765.1 Mesitornis unicolor
AGGACCAAATAACAACTAAAATTAGATTAGGATAGATTTATACCTCATTCTGACCCACTTCTCTTTAAAAAACAGGGTGAATTACTTCAGACTTGTTTTAAGGTATATGCACTCACTCTGTCATGCTGCACACTTTCCTCAATCTTCTTTCTTCTTAGAGAGAAAAAAGACACAGAAATTGAAATGTGTGGTACTCCTCCCTTTCTCTGAAAAAGGCAACAGGACCTAGTGAGGTATGCAAGACCTTTACCATTTTTTCTAAACTGGTAACATGACCAAATTTGTATTTGACATCATGAGCACCACAAAACCCAGGGCACAGAGGGGAAAAACGCAGCTGTACACACACACACACACGAATATGCAGAAGCCAAGACTCCTACAGCTTTGAGGACTGCATTAAGGAAGGGTAACATGATGGATCTCTCCCATCCCTTTCTGGGTTGCATGTATAAAAATATCTCTAGCCCACTTTGGTTCCTTTGATGCAAACAAGCTTGCATCAGTGTAACTGAGGGAATGTCACCACGACATTCAAAGGCATAATTTTGGCTTGTGAGGATATACTCAACTTTTAAAATATCTAGTTCATGTACTCAAAGCACTGTAGCTGTGGACGGAGTCCAACAAGTTTTCTGACAGTGTTGCCAGAAAATATAAACTACTGAAATTTTGTCCAAACTGGGTCCCGTTATAGAACCCATTCAACTCCACTCCCTTTCCAAACCCAGGATAAGCCAGCCAGAGAGATTTGTAAAAAAATAAAAAGAAATAGGATGCAACTCTTTATTTGGGTTATTCTGACCATAGTACTGTGACACCATGTCTACTGGCATTAGCATTGCAGTCAGCAGCAGTAAATTAAAAGTGCTTGGGACTGTGCTGGCACTGAGGCAAATGGGACACAAAAGCCAACTGAGACAGAACAGCTACACAAAAACCTCTTACCCCTCCGTACTGGATGGCTGCACCCGTGCTGCCTACTGAGTCTCTGGCTCATGCCTTCTCCTGATCCATGGACAGGATTTGTGTATGAGTACAAGCACAGTCAAAATTGTGCCAGCACAGCATTGAAATGAGCCAGAGAACAAGCTGAAGGATTGGATTTCTTCTCACCCACACTGCTTAACTCTTAGAGCATGTTTTTGGGCTAGTCTGCATCCCTCCAAGACACCCAAGGACACCCAAGGACTGCAGCAGGCAGTGGAGGTATGACTGCACCAGGGTAGCTTACAGCAATCCCAGCTTCAGAGCCTCAAACTCTTCCCCATGTTGTTCTGATGCATTTCAGGGCATGCCATGCACTTGTTCACATTGCTCAAAAAAGACTGCAGAGAGCAGCAGCAGAGGTATTGCATTATTTCAGGCAATTCAAGCTGAAAAGAGACATAGCATTTATGTCTTTGAGCCTCAAAAGCACCACTTGAGGTGCAGGGAGACCCATGGCCAAGTACCACATAGCTTGGAAGAAGTCTGTGTGTTAGCTAAAGAGCTCACACTGAGTAATTCAGATGTGAGTCAGCTTGCCCCAAATTGCTCTGTAGCACTCTCCTATTAATACAGAAACAGCTTATGAGGTATTGCAGAAATGCAGAATAACCCACTGATTCTTCCATTCTCCCTTTTACATTCATTACATCTAGAGCTTTCTCTTCCTCACCCTAAAATGTCCTCTCTACAACTTTCATAGCATGGACAACATGAAGTTCAGTTTAGTCGTCCCTTCAAACCCTTTACAGACCCTGTTGTGTTCTGTGTGTTTACAAAAGGGATGTAATGCCCCTTGAACTGTCTGGTACTTTGGGTCACTTTTAAAATGGCTCTCAAATCCAGGTCTGCAGGTCTATCTATATGATAGACCTCTACATTTGCCCTAAAGCAGTCCAATCTGAAACTACCATGCTTCCAACCCAGCCAATTCACCTCCCTGACTGCCTGCCCCTTCAGCTTAGGCTGAAGGTTTGAGAATGGGAGGTCAGTAAATGACTGTCCCACAAACTCCCTCATCTTCCTCACTTCTGACCCCCAATTCTCCTGGAAAAAGAGCCATGAAATTCACACACCATTTCCAAGGAGGCCTCTATTTTGCAGTAAAGAAGCACTAAACGCGGGCCGCTCTGCTGCGCATTATGAAGAGAGATACAGATGGTATAAGACAGCTCACGTGGTTCCAAATAATTGAGAGGGAACCTCAGGATAGACCTTACATATCAATGTAGACATATTATACTTCCTCTGCAGATGGTGCACACCATGGCATACAGATGTACCAGAAGCTCTTCACCCCACAAAAGTAAAAACTGCATGCCTTATTAATACCCTCCCACCACACAGCTAAAATGAAGCAATCAATAACCTTGCCACTAGATCCATTTCTCGAGCTTGACACAGTGCCTGATTGATCAAAAATAAAAAGTATTGTCTCTTTCTTAAATTATGGACACAAAGCTATTTCAGTTTTGCTGGGTACACACAGAAGAGAGAGGATTCTTTCCCTCCTTTTTGAATGACACTGGAGATATTTTGTTTTAATCAATTAAAATCTGATGCTGCTACACTGCAATCAGAAGTTCTGACTGTTTTATACTTTTCCCCTTTCCTAAGCTGTTTCCACTTTCCTGCTACAAAATGCTTCTAGCTGTAAATTATTTCTGCATTTCAGATTTATACAGAAATATGTATAAACCAAATGAAGAAAAATGAAAATATATTCATGCAGCTGTTTCTGCCTATCACCTTTAATCTTTCATGCACTTTAAAATATGTGTTTCCCACAAAGGGAGAGAGAGATCTATTTTTGCTTTATGTGAATATAAAAGTAATTTGTTGCCATAGCAATTTTTTTCCATCCAACTGCTCTGAACACCACAGTTGCTTCAGGTTTTGGGCAAACTGTAACTATCCTAAAAAACCATGTAAAACGTTACGCTTCAATAACCACTTCAGTTCCATTATAATCACATCTTTCTGCTAGACATTATTAACAAAAAATAATTCAATACAGATGTTTCTATCTCTACAAGCTTACTCCTAGAGACCACTTTCAAAATAATTTGCTTGCATCTTCCTTAATTCAATTTGCATTACATTTCTGTGGAATGGACTGATAAAAATCCACCCCTATCTCTATGCGGCGGTCCAAATTCTGAAGCCTACTGGAACTGTGCATGAATCTAAAGAAAGCTGTTAATCCCCTGTAGGCTGTACTTTCTTAAATTCCCCCCATCCCCTTGCATAGTGCTCTTTAGTATGGTTCTCAGAGACGTTAGCCCTGTTCATTTCCATAGCAACCCTATCTGCAGAGTGGAACAATTCGTTAAAGTTGTTGGGGTTCAGCCTTTGAAAGCCACAATACTACAAAAAGCAGTACCAGAAGCCTCCCAAAGCTTGGGCCAGAAATCACAGGAACACCATTTTGACCCTGTCCTGGGAACAACAACTTCCACGGCTCCAGGAGGATATTTCGTACAAGTTGGATCTAAGGATTATGGTACGCAAAACACAGTGCTCAGCTGAAGCTTACAATACATTCTTATTGCAGTATTACATAATGTTTAAATATAAATAAAAGACAACTGAAATGAAACATATAGTCCTCAAGATCTTAATTAAAAAAATCAAAAGCAGAACACAGATGTTGGCAGCTTTCCACACT
>NW_010159608.1:48550-49701 GCF_000695765.1 Mesitornis unicolor
GCACCTTAGGAGCGATCTCACCACAGGGGATTTGTGTAAATTGGAGCTGACTGTCCCAGCCCACTGACAGCGCTCCCAGGCACAATGCCACATTAAACTCCACCAAAACCTTCATACTGGCCACCTGGTGCTCATATGTCTGGCAAAGTTCTCCAGATGTGACCAAAGCTGAATCACTGTGCAGTTCATCTGGAAAGATGGCACTGCATGCGAGCATGTCGGGTTTTTACTACTTCGGACTGGATAGAAGTTGTGCACATGTTGTAACTGTCCTTGTTACCTTGCACACGTTTCCACCAGCCCTGGCCTGCTTGTTTGTCTGTTTTGCTGCATGCACACTCTTGAGCCTTGCTACACACTCAAAAGCCTGTAAACCCTTTGTGGATATTTATGATCTATCCCACAGGGCCCCAGCCTGGTAAGCTTTTCTGTAAGACTACAATATAAACACTAAATAAACATGCTTGTTACAAGCCAGACATGTTAATGTAGTATCTTATTTCTTAAAAAAATCTAACATATATTTTTTTAATCTAGATGTAAATAATGATTTACTGTTGTATTTAAATTGTCACCATCTGTTTAAAGTGGACATGAAATAAAAAATGGCATTATTTTCTACTCTCTCACAGCCAATCTGAAATGCAACATGCATTTTATAATTCTGAATACAACAAACTCTGCCACAGACGGCCCTTCCTTCGTGCAGCCACTTGCACCAGTAGTGCCTGCATATGGCTTTTATAAGGTGAAGTTTCATGGTCAGCTGTTGTGGTTTAGGCCCAGTGCCTGAGCACCATGATGCCCCAAAAAGGGCTAGTCAAAATAAGGACTGGGAGGGCTTCTTACCACTTAAAAAGGTCACAGGCAAAAGACAGACTCATCAGGAATAAAAACAAAACAATTTTAATTTGTTACCAATATCAGAGTAGAACAACAGGAGATGCAACTAGATCTTAAAGTCAAAACACCTTCCCCCCTCCCCTCCCTTCTTCCCGGGCTCAGCTTTTGTTCCCGGTTTCTTCACCTTCCCCCTCAAGGCAAAGGAGGATGGGAGTGCGGGTTTGCAGTCGGTTTTCATGCTATGTGCTTCTCAGGAGTAGGAAGACTCCACCCAGACTCTCTCTCTGCTTCCACGTGCCCCACCCCCC
>NW_010159609.1:0-15965 GCF_000695765.1 Mesitornis unicolor
TATATAATATATGTAATATATCTATATAATTTCAAAGTATTCAAATTTGTTCAAAGCATTTTGAAAAACTTGAGTATTGCTTGAGTTTATGTCAATTTTGATGATGTGCATGACATTTTATTGTAAGCCTTTCCTATTCACGTGGTGTTGCAGAGCATCAGAAAATTGGACATGTATTAATGATTTAGAAATGTGCCCAACAGAAGTGTAATTTAAACAATAGAAGCTTGCTATTGGGTCACTTTAAGTACCTTTTGACTTTTTTTTTTTAAGGAAACACAGAAAAGAGAAAATAAAAACTGTAATTTAAACAACAGGATCACCTAAAATAGAAGGTAAAGAAAATAAAATTGTCTTCAAAAATAAATGTCCTATAGATTGCATAATGAAACTACAGAGGGAAAAGAGCATCTGTAAAGTCAGAATAATCAAAGGAGTAAGTGTTGTAGAGATAACTAGCCCACAGCCCACTAGTTGCTACTGAGAAACAGACTACTGCTGTATAACATGGGATACTTGTATATACCTCTACTGTACTGTGAGGGAGAAGGCAGAAGGCTGTTTAACTACCTGAGAAGTATGGGAAACTACTTACTAATTACAGTGGGTTACTAACTGTATATCTATGTAAACTAGTATGGTCTATGAATTCACATAACATAAATAAACAGGTGCAGTCATAAACAAATAGCATTTTTCATCTTGGAACTACCTGCACTAAGAACCAAACAATATCTGACTTCAGTTGTAACTATAAATGATCTTTAAGCAGCACTGGGTTTTGGATATTTTTCTCTAAGATATTTGTCTTCAAAATGAAATCAGTTTCAATATCTGCCAGAAATGTTTAATAAGCTACAAGAGAGGAAAATATAGTATTAAAATAGCAAAAAGTATTGATTCCTTACAGTTACTTTTTTTTTTAATCTAATTGGGACCAACTGGCCTCATTGCTTCTTATAAACTTAGCAATATATATTCAGAAACAGGAATAAAATTGAACAGATGTTTCTCCTTAAAGAAGTCAGACAACAATTTTTCTTACACGATAAATCAGCTGCTAGTGGATTTCCAAGACACTGCTTCAGGCTAACTGTTTAGGTATGGTTTAAAAACTTGGTTTACCTCTGTATGTATCCAAAACTGGTAAAGTAGATTAAACTGCAAATGAACAGCAAACACAGGAGGAGGAATGAAAAGAGCCATGGGCAAGTTGAAAAGCTGAAAAATGAGAAAGAAAATATACATTAGACATATCCTTCTAGACTTGTGATGATACAGTGAAGTACTATCTCAGAAGCTCAAAGCACTGCAATAGATAACTGCTTCTTCTAATACCTCCATAATGTAGACATTATGTAGAATAGATACTGATTGTTATGTTATTACTAGATGTGCTATAGCAAGTAAGGCATAAATTGCTGTTAAGTGTAAAGTGCAAATTGCCAAAAGGCATAATGTAACCAAGTAGGAAAGTCAAGAAAAGAACTCAGATATCCCGAGATTAGATGTTTATTCTGTGTACTATATGGAACAGACAGTAACATATCCTTGACATGAAGGGTTCAGTTATAGGGGAGAATTATGACGAAGTAAGCAAGGTGTGAATTTATAGTACTATAGCTTTCCTATCTGAACTCCCTATGTGAGTACCATAAGGGTAAGGCAACTTACAAAGTCTCACCCTAACTTCCTTACAGCATCTTCCTTGAAACTCTGATATATTGCTGAATTCTAAGGAAGTGCTAACATGCAAAACAGTTTCAGAAAACTGCTTACTTAGGAAAGACACTGGTATCTTATATACAGAGTAAAGTACCAGGAATTTCACAATTAATTGCTTAACTGGCTGAGCAATAGAATAAGACTTCCAGGACCTTCACGTATTAAAAGTCAGTCTGTTTTCTTCAGAAAAGGCTTATCTTTATTTTTTTTTTCCTTCTGCCTGAGATTGTGTTATATCAGCTGCATTAAGGAGCTAAACCAAACAGTAGCAGAGGTATCTTCAAAACTTGAAATCTCAAGCACTCACAAAAAATCTGGGTAGCAGATAAGAGCTCCCTGTGAAACACAGAGTAAAATTAGCAAACTCTGTTTACAAATTCCTGTTGTCCCTCTCACAATAATAAAATCTTTGATCATCAGAGAAAGCAATCTGATAGCCATGGCAGGCCTCTTGAGCCAGGAATTCCTTTAGTGTAGGTCTGCACATAGTATTTAATTCTGATATTCCCCCAATTTTTGCCAGAAGGTCTACCCAATAGGCAAGATGTCACACTGCAATGGTGAAAGAAATGCACTTGCATCCCCATGGCGTGATTAATGCTCTCAAGAAAGTCACCACAGCCATATCTCACTGTCACGAACAACAGAAGACCAAGGTCTTGCAATCTCAGCTCAGTCTGCTGGCTTCAACACCAGAGCATGACTAAAGCACTAGAAAGAAATTCTTGTCACGGCAGCCGCAGTGTTACCTGGTAGGGCTAAGACAGCTGTGATTTCAAAAGCTACATTCTAAGACTTCATGCATCACAGCTACCCCACAAACTACATGTGGAGCATTTCTGGTTGAAAGTCTTAGAAGTTCTTTTACAAGACATAAAGGAATTCAAAGGCAATGGAAGGATTATCCTGAGCTACTGGAACTTGGATAAAAGAACACAAACAGCTATTTTATTTTAATCAGTCTGATCCTCAAAGGCTGAAGTGTTTGTGTAACATTTATAAAACAAAAAAGAAATGAAATCTATTTGGAAGGTTAAATTTGCACAATCAGTCCTTAAGAATCACTCAGCCTAAGTAAAGCCACAAAAATTCACAGAGACTCTTGCCTAAGGTGGGACTACTAAACGTCATCAGGGGTGATGTGACATTTAGACATGAAATCCTGGAGTAGAGGTGGGCATGAGCCCTCTTTAAGAATTAAAAATGCAGATTAGGCTGCCTTGTGCAGAAGACTACTAAACAGAAGAGCGACTCAAGCTCACAATTCTCCATGCTCTGAAATAGAAATGTAGTGTAAGCCTCGCACACTTCAGAAGAAATGCCCTAAGCACTGCACTGGAATCAATTTCTTTTCTGAGTTCTCTTTTTTCTCCATCCTCTAACCTAGACCCTCTTAGTATTTAATTATTAAAAGTGGGGGAGCTACAAAAAAAAAAAAATAAAGAGGTTGAGAGATATTTGTCCCACAACAGCCAGAAGTCTGGCATGGTTTTTCTCAAAGGTTATCTTACAAAGAAGCCAATGAAGGAGTAGTACACATGGACAGATTTAAGTAAAGCTACTGCACTTTCCACTCATTATTGATTGTACCTGTCTAAGGGCATGATAAGAGCAGGACATTAAAAAAAAAAAAAAAAGAAACAAACCACAGATGGTTTTCAGATCATTCATGGAAGTGGGTCCAGCATTGAAAGCAGGGTTAAAAATGATATGCTTTTCCCCTAAAAGTATCAGAGGCAATTTGGTGGTATATACAGATGACTCAGAGGGGAAGGAAGGATCATCTTCATATTTATTTTCTAACCTACTTCTCACAAAGAGTACTAGGATTTCCTCGCTAAGCGGTGAGATGAGGGAAATTTTATATAAATCTACAGGTAAATTTGAGATTGACAAAAGAGAATGCTTTCCTAACTGCCTGGTGTTTCCTTGCAACGTAAGCTTTATTTTGCACAGAAAGGTTTTCAAAGTTCATATACAAAAATAGAACCCATAGGGAGGAATGAAAAGCTCTCTCATACAAAAGATTTGGTTTCTCCTATTTGTGGTTCCACTGGAAAAATAAGATCAATGTCAGAAAATAAAAATCATTTAATAGTTTTTCACTGGAAATGCCAATTCACCAAATCAAAACATTTCATGGGAACATACCAGCATTCACTAATCTGTAAAAAGAAAAGAAAAAAAAAGGCAGCTTTCCTGGCTTCAAGATGGAATTTCTGGTCAAAATTGCAGAGAAAAACATTTATCACACTCATAGATCTTTTCCCACTTGTGGATTCAGCAACAGAGATTGAGAGCACGCCACAATAACTGATAAACTGATGGGAAAGGCACTCATTGAGGGGGTGGGGAGGGATGCCTATCTGGGGCTGCTGCACTACAGCTGTGTGCTTTCACGCATAAGGCATTCCCCCTGTTGAAGGCTGTGTGTCCACTGTGTGCTCTCTGACATGTGCACGCTCTGCCTTTCTCTCTCGCATTTGTAAGTAAAAGCTAATATATATTTCCCCTACAGAAAGGGAAAAATTAGAAACTCCTGAGGTTTAGCAGAAGGGCTATGTTTCCTGTGCTGAGCACTTCCATTTCCACACTGGGTCTCCAGGGCCACTGGCTGATGAGACCAGCTCTTGCCAGCAGGCCACAGAGGGGTGCAGGGCAGCGGCTGACAGCTGGTTCATGTGGGCTGTACTTATGTGAGGATTCTGCAGGAGTTAAATGTAAGGATAAAAAAACCCTAAACATCTCTTACAGATCCAGACCTGGCAGACTCCTTGGTAGATAAGCAAACTTTGTGACTCAATGCTGAAAAGAGCTATTCCCTTTCCAGATTTATATACAGGTGTTTCCGCTGCTTTTAAACCCACAAGACATAATTCAACTCTTTATCTAATCGTATAGCCTAAAGCTATCAAATTATTATGGAGCTATTTTTGCAATCAGATCTTACTCTTCAAGGAAAGTTAAGAACTGGTACTCATAGAATTAAATCATAGCTTTTCAAGGTGTGTAAGTTACTTTCTCCTTTCACAGTTACACTTTAACTAAGTGTTTCATCAGAAGCAAAAAATTTATATAGCGCTAGCTTGCTGATTGCTTCTTAAAATTAATATATATTTTTTCTACATGGTTTTTCCCACAAAATGGGTTTCAAAACCATTTCTTGGTCTTATCAGTAGGTCTGCTCCTCTATGGCCTCTCCACTAGTGTAACAGAAACAGTGTATGGGCAAACGACATGAAGCAATACACATTTGGTTCCAAGCTCAGGACTACATCTCACGCCACTGATTGTACTTCAAGCATGTTTTTCTCTTCTCTTTCATTTCACATCTCTTCAATCAGCTTGAGCACAACCCACACAGATTAATATGCTGATTTATTTATCTTATAATTTTTAACTTAAAACACATACAGAGCTGGCAGCAGAAGAGTCCCACAATTCCACATCACCCACAACAACTTTCTCACAGCCTCCACAAAACTGGATGTTAAACTGCACTCAACAGTACACATTCAGCAACATCAGATCACTCTCAGAGATTAAGTAAAGTCTTCACTGAGTTTCAGTTTCAAGGCAGATGCATCCATGCAGCTCTGGACAAGGCTTGCAGTCAAAAAAATAGCCATGCTATAGGAATTAACAAGAATTGTGTTCATGCACAGTAAGGTTTTGGAGAAATAAAATTGGCATATCTCTCAAAAGTTCTGGGGGGAGGTAAAACAATATTTACACTAACCAAATGTTTTGTCTATTTGTCAAATATTTGGTGAAAAAAGCTCTGCACATAAAACTACTATGGATTCCTAGTTGTTTTTTTTTCCTCTTTGCTCAAAGCAAATGAATTTCAATTGTACATAGATTATTTGCCAAGTGATACTAGTGTGGTCCTGGGGATAGTATTCAGAATCTAAGGCGGACAGACATCTTGGCCTTCCTGAATATTTTATACTCTCTGAGGTATCAGCCTCAAAATCACGCAGGCAGACAAAATGCTCATGCACACACACATATGTACACACAGGCTTTTTGTCTTTTTTGAATTATTGTTTTTGTTAAGCTTTTGCACATATGGTCCCAATGGGAAAATATGGAAAGGTTAAATCTTTAATTTGGCAGTATTTACATAGGAAGCAGAGTTGTGACAGAGATGCATCCCTTCTGCTATTGTTCATTATGGCCATTTAAATTTGAGGCACTCCTACTAACAACCGATGATTATTTTCTGAACAAAAATAAGAAGAGTTAACATAGAAAACTTTAAGAAACAAATATAAAAAATAGTATCTGTTTTTAGAATTTCCAGAAGAGCAAGTAATTTTTTGGAAACTAGCACTTTAACTCATTTAATGCTGTGGGCTTGAAACAGTTATGAACAACAGGTTAAGTCCATGCTCAGTTATGTGAGCATAAATCCGGACTAACTTTGCTAAAGTTTTTGGAGTTACGCTGGATTTGCATGTGAGAGAGCATACTCTTGGCTTTGAGTCATTTGCTCATAGGCTACTTGAAGAGATTGCCAGAAGACAAAACAAAACAAAACAAAGGACAACAGAACAAAGAAACTACAATCTGAGTTAAAAAATAAAGTCAAAAGAGTAAATGAGAGCATGACTGAGGAAATCAGCAAGTATGCTGGACCCAAAATTAAACACTGAATAGTGTGTTATGTTTATGAATGTATTTGGAAATACACATTTTTAAATTTGCAAATGAGTACTCACCTTCATTTAGTACTGACACATGACATGAATGAGCAGAGACAAATAAATACACTTGCATGCCCAGAGCAATCTTTAACAATTATTTCTCTCCCTGCTTCTTTCAGTTATACAGACACAGTCTAGAGTAGTTATGTTATACTCTGATCTTTTCCTGTACTTATGCATTTTACCCAAAAGGTTATGAAAGTATAAATGCAGGGTTATAATTAGCCTTCTTAAATCTAGCTACTCTATCTGTTTTCAAGTTTGTTGTAAAAAACATTAATGAATGTATTTTTAAAGCTCATGATTCTCAGCTTCTTCACTTTCAACTTCTGTGCTTTCAGTGTCAAAGATCTTTAAAAAATTATATGTTTTTCTTTGAAGAGAAATAAGCACACCATTTTCACTTTTACTAAACTCTGTTGATATTAATTTGTTTGTAAAATCTTGTGCAACTTACCCAGGACGTGTATTTCTGCAGTAAAGATTGTCTCAAGGCTGTGAACAAGTTATAATCTTCAGAACTATGATGTACTTGGTGCGCTGCCCACAGTATATTAACCTCTGCAAAACACACAATTTCTAATGAGGTATATACTAGAGAATAAAGCAATATTTTTTTCCCAAGGCCTTTTTTCTTATGGTAAAAACAACTAATCCCACAAAGTACGCTGCTATTTTACCATAGGTGATAAAACCTAATTCTCAGAGCTGACTTCAGGTAGGCTGGGTTAAATGTCGATCAGTGGACACAAGTTCATGTAATTTTCATGCTGGGGAAGGTGAGGTTATGGCAGGAACTAAAATCATTGGTGGAAGAGCAGAAGGATGTTTGAGATGAGAGTTAAACAGCCAGAAAGCCTGAGCTGAGTCCTGGTAACAGGACATAACATAACAATTATGGTGTTCAGAGGGACAAGGACTGAGGATGTTTTGATGCTTGCATTTGTTTCCTAAAGTTGTATTTCAAGACTAGAAGGGGACATAAAATGTTCCAAGTCTTGCACTTCAAATTTAAACAACTTAACTGGTGTCTGTTGTTATGCTTACAGATTTCTGGAACAGATAAATTGTCAAGCCCACTTGTACCACAGACCACAAAACACAGCCATTGCCTGCCCACTAGTGACAAACAGAAAAACAAATGGCCCCTTGATGGAAACTCTGGACCCAGCCAAAGAAGAGCAGTGGCTCCATTGTCTTACAGTTCAAAAAACATTGCTGGAATAAGAGCAAAACCAGTGTCACCCATGTCTTCTGAAGGCACACCACCTCTAATACACTGCAGTGAAGAAGAATACTTCCAAATCTTGATTGTATTTTTAGACATTTTCTCATTAAATGCAGATCTGGGTGGCCCCTTTCCATCATATATGGGTAACTGGACAGTCTTAAATGGGAGGTTAAGATAGAAATGTTCATGGGCATCAGATGTATAGCTGCAAGGATGACCTTAATTATAGCAAAATGAGAAAGTGGATGATTAATGCGGCCCAAATAATGCCTATTTAGCATAAACCTATATCTAAGGTCACACGTATTTCAAGGGATGAACTATACACAAAGCCTCAGCTGATTACAGAAATTAAAAGTTAATTAGCTGTCCACCAGCTGCACACTCCCATTGCCACTGACTTGTTTCATCAGAACAATTAAAGAAGTGCCTTTGGCAGATATTAGAATTCACAGAATGTTCTAATGATATGTATTTAGAGTCCTGAAATTATCTGGTGCCAAGCTTACATAAAATAGTTTAGGTCTGGTGATTAACAAGTACTTGCATTGTAAAGTAATGCCAAAAAATACTCTAAATGAATCCCAAGGTATCTTTACCATTTCAGACAGTTAGTCTTGTACAGGAGGTAACAGTCTTGTGTTCTAGAAACTGAGAATTTTAAATCTAATTAATTTTGACAGTCTGGTAACTTATATGACAACATTGTTTTTTAATGTTCTCTAAGTTCTTGAAAATCCTTACAATTGGTGAATTGAAACTGCAATTTCAACTATCATAAAACACTTAACACTCAACCTGAAAATTCTTTCTTCTTTCAATGCATTTGTTTCTGAAGGAACAACATTCACTATATCAAGAACTAGTGATCTCTCTCAAAAAAAAAAAAAAATCCCCAAAATGTCTTAATGCATCTCTGCCTAATGAGGTCACTAGGAGATGAATTAATCAGGTGAGCTTCAGTACTCAATAATAATTTGTATTTGAAATGTTTCCCAAGACCTCGACAGAAGCTAAATGAGTGAACAAAGCATCTGAAAAGGTGGAGGTTAAAGACCTGTCTCCTTAGTTGTTTTAAAAGCATTTACTTCCTATCACAAACTGTGTGTAACACAAGCCTCCACTCAATTAAGTACAGCTGTACAAACGGTACAGTAACTGGATCTTGCTTCTTTCCCTCAGTCATTTTTCAGCATTGTGAAAAGTTCAAGGAAGGGAATCTATGATGATTTTTACAGTCTGCTTTCATTGTAGTTAAGGTCAAATGGTTTTCAAAATGAATTACTAAAAAGGCAATTTATAAGCATTCATTTTTCAGTTAAACTGCCTCTTATACTTACAAGAATATGGAATAAGGTAACTGAATATTGGTAAAATGTTAAACTTTCAGATGTGTGAGTCAGCTTAAATGATCTATCATTCAAAAATATACCACAAGAATATTAGGGACATAAACAAACAATTCTGCCACAAGTAATTTATCTGCTAAAGCTATTTCTAACTTCTTTAACAGCTAAGTAAATTAAATCCTACTCCTTAATCCTATTCTTGCTGACATCAATGGCACAGACTATGTTGAATTCCTTGGCAAAATATGCAGAGATGGTGATCAGAAATAATTTTTGTCTTAAACATTTATCTGAAGAAACTGGTCATCCATAAATTTTTACTTGAAGCAAATGAATAAAATCATTTAATAATGTGAAATAAATCACTCCAAAACTCAGTCTGTAACCATTAGTACATTAAAAGTATTACAATCATAACACCTACAAGACTTCTCACAAATGTAAGAAATAGACCAAGCACTCTTCAAGGAATACAGCTGACTGCTATATGTGTTTATAGAAGAGTTGTGGTTTCGTTTTTTCATTCATAACGATGATAACTTGAAGTAAAATAAGAAAAGTTATTTGAATGAGAACATAATTATAAGACTTTATCACAAGCACTTTCTCATATGTAGTATTACATAATGATCAGAAAAAGAAAGCAAGACTGAGATACGGCAAATTCCAACACAATTTTTTTTTAAAGTTTATGTGGAAAACCGGAAGTATTACTGCATTTTGTAGATCGATCCAGTTCAAATTCTCCCATAAAGCCACAGGAAAAAAAGCAGGTAAGGGAATAGGATGCTCTAATGGAATATTTGTTGTTTTCTAAGCCACATGTGATTCATAAACACAAATTAAAAATACGTAACTGCAATACACATATGCACAAACCTGCTATTTTTGATTCAGGAGAGTGAACATCATAGAATCACAGCATAATTCAGGCTGGAGAGAACCACAGGAGGTCTCTAGTCCAACCTCCTACTCACAGCGGGACTAGCTTTAAGCTCCTGAGTACTTCATCCAGTTGGGTCTTGGAAACCTTCTGCATCTTCTGCTATTATGAAGAACTATCTCTAAGAGAAGATAAATGTGGTATTTCCTTTCCATGTAGTTGTGAGGAAAGGTATACAAATCATAACCTAGCACAGCAAGAGCCTCCTTTCCTGGTGTGGCTTTCCCCAGGTTCCTGTTACTGGGTGGAAACCTGATGAGCTATTCGCATCTAGGGAAGAACAGAACATCTTGCTACTGGAGTTAATTATTGTTTAATACATTATTTTTAGCATTGTGCAGAACCAATAGATATTTTCTTCTACCACCCAATTAAAACTGCAAAAGAATCACCATATCATCCCAAAGGAGAATGAATGATACCACGTAGCTAGGTGAGGAAGAAAATTGGTGTTACACAGGAATTTCTGGATGATGGACAGATTATCATCTGGCCCTCAGTTTTCACTCCAGCTCTTTAAGTCTCCATGAACTTTTCTCAGAGTCAGACATGCAGTGGCTAAAATCAGTAGGCTACAACAGGTTGAGATATTTGCATCCTAATACTAATTCTAATGGAAAATAAAGATTTGTCTTTTTTAGCATTATTCCAATTTATGAATTTTACTGATAGAAGAAAGAAAATGAGAGACTGAGGCAAGTGGCCTGGAGAAGAGCAGGCTTTCAGAGATTTAATAGTAGCCTTGCAGCACCAATGAAGCGCTGGTTATCAAGAAGCTGGAGCCAGGCTTTTTGCAGCAATCCGACTTTACCTTCTATTCTGGGTTTTCCAAGAGGAAGAAAGATTAATAACGTTATTCTTCTTTTCCACTTCTTCCCTCCCTTCCCCTCCTAATTAATACATAAAAAGTAATGTTTCACACATCATCACAACCATATTGGTATGGCAACCATGATTCTACTTAGCCTTAATTTTTTTTTTTTGTATCTCAAATTCAGTTTTTGGCATTAATAAAGTTCCTATCTATGAACCCCAAAACAGATCCAACGCCTGGGCCATATTTCACTACTATTTCTTTTGTGGTAGTAGAAACTGATCATTGTGCACATAAGCTTTGTCTTTAAGAATCCATAATGAGGAGAGTTCAAAATGAGACTTTGTTGTTTGTTTCTGTAGCTTTCAGTGATTTCCACAACCTGACACATTTTGATTAACAGAAGAAAATATGCATGCCAAAAAAACCTACAGTCATTTCAAGGAGTGATGTCAATGAAAGCAACTATTTTACACAATCCTCAAAATCAGTTAAATTGTAAAGATTTTATGAATTTTTAGTGAACAAAAAAGATTAGACAGACCTGTTAATTAAAGAGGATAATTTCTATGCACAAAGCTTTCTAAGACCTGGATCTAAAATAAAGTGGAGGAAAAAATACAGATTATTTAGAAATATATCCATATGATGAGACATGTAAAGTTTTCATTCTCTTTCAGTCAATGCTGACTGTAGCTAGGTAAGCAGGTCAAAGTTTACCCTCAACATTTACTTAAATTTAAATAAAACTTTCAGTTTGACCCTGTTTGCCATCTTTTACAAGATTAGATACTTTCAGTATTCAGTGAGGAACTGAACTACAATTTACCTAGCTAGAAACACGGAAGATAGCAAAATTACATTTACTGTGCCACAGATTATCACTTTATGATGAACTTTGCAAAGCCAAGCATGTGGCAAGAAAATGCTGCCCTGGAACGTGGTCCCTGCTGACCCCAGCATGGAAACTGCTGCTTCCTAAAGCTGCTGTAAACTGCAATGCTTCAGAGGCAGGTGGTCTGTGATGCATTCAACTACAAGAAATAGAAAAGAGATCACCTCATGGATCTACTTCTCTCCAGTCAGAGCTAGTAGAAACTCCAGGATGACTGAGAAAAAGGTAAGTCTTCCACTCATACCTTTTCTATATATTTCAACACTCTCTACAAAGATAAAACAGAGAATATACAGTATTTAAATAATTTATCCACTAAACAATTAGCTTTTCTTACTCACAAAACAACAACTGTATGATTACGCTCCTGCTTTGTTCTAATTGATTTGTTGTGTTGATGCTTCTGAAATGTTTGAATAAACCTTTTCTCATGCAAGGCTGTTTCAGCGTTTCATTCTCTGCCCGATTCTACACTTGCATTGGATGAACAACCACTGAGACAGAGCACCACTTAAGTTTAGTTATAGGGAGGGACAATTAACAGATTTTTTAAAAGAAAAGTTGGCTAAAAAACTGTATTTTTGGACCTCGAGTGCATGTCTTTATTAGAATTGGGAAGTTACCTTAGAATACATCCCACCTCACATGAAAACAAAAATCTACCTACACAGATTAGTCATCACCTCCACAACGGAAGTAGATATGATCCGTACATGACTCTCTTGTTTAATCTGTTATGGTGTAGTCCCTCTTTTGTTATCCTTCTAATCCAAATTTGCTTTAAGTCTTTTGTTTTAGTGTTGTTCCAGAAGAGTTGCAAGATAGGTTTTTTGTCAAAGGCCTCTGGTCCCTTTCTATTAAAAATATAATTCTCATAGGAACAAATTCTTTCCTCTGTTATGTTAGCGTAAGCGTAGGACTGCATGGGTTTAATAAGAACAGAATTAGATCCAAGGAATTTATCTGGAAGACTGTATTATATACCACACACAAAGAAGCGTGTATACAGAAAAATGTACATTTTTAGGGATTTTATTTTTTTTTAATAAGACACATTTTTCTTACACGGTGGCCTTGGCTTCAGTGATTGCTAGCAGTCTGTATTCTCAGGATGATCACCTATGTAAATCAAAAGACTAGCTGTTAGGAGATCTGAGTTCACATGGTGAATTAGACTTGATTCACTGTATAGCTTCAAACAATTTTCTTAACTTTCTTCTTCTGCACATTTTTATTGAGAAGCACCTATGCATGTACCCAACACAAACCAGTTCTCAGCATTTTGAAAGTAGGAGTTGCACTGCTGTTCAGAATAACAGGAAAAACAGAATCTGCTAGCCTTTGCTCCCAGAGTTTATTTCTCGGAAGTAGAAATGGAAAAACTCAGAAGCACCTTTTCAGCCTCAGCACCATCTAGTCCTGTTTGGTAATTTTGCAATGAAATATATTGCAGTACCCAGCTAATTCTGGGATAGGCAATCATGCAGCATGACACAAAGCCAGTCTCAAACAGAATATTATGCTATTATAAGACCCTTTGTCACCTACATTGTTGAAAACTAATAGCTTAATTAGGAAATTTCGCTAGGTGTTCAGCATCTGATCCTTCTGTGATGTGAGATGTGCTTTTTCTGTGCTTTGTTCAGTGTTATCTCTCTTTTTCAGCCCTCTTCTTAAGTTACTGTATGTGGTCAGCAAACTATTTAGTGAGTGGGCTAACTTGTAATCAAGCAATACATGGTATATGCTCCCATGGCTTACAAGCCAAAAATCAGTGCAACCTTCTACAAAACCTGCCTCCAGAATCTGTGCACAGGCCAAAACTCCCTGCTTGATCTGCTGCCATACCAGTTGAAAACACAAAACTGCTCCCACACAAAAAAATCCACACTAAGATCTGCAAAACTTAAGATGCAGAATGGTCTAGGGAAATGTGGGAAGAATCAAGCCAACCCAAAGTATTACATATGCTACCCAGAACAAACAACAGGCCAGATCATATCCCCTCTTAGCAAGAATCTGGGGGACTGTGAATTATACTCAGATACACTTCTGAATATGTAAAATATTTAAGATATCACATGGTTTGTAAAGCAGAGCTTGGCCAGGTCAAAATTAATGGGTCTCAACCCATATGTGCCCTATGTTATTTCCTGGCATCCTCATAAGCATAGGACATAAATGGAAAGGCTAGAAAAAGCCACAGTGGTCCCAAAGACTCAGTCTCTTCTAGTAGTAGTTCCCTTGGAAGCTAAGCTGCATGGATCAAACTTCATGCAATGTAGTTATATCGATGTAATCAAGAGTAAGAGTCTTAGTTAATTACACTGACAGCCCTAACATGTGGCCTGTGAGCTTTTCCTATAGTTCCCGGGAATTGAACAGTCTCTTTGCACACATGCCATGAAAAACCACAAAGGAATAAAGGTTATTACGTAAGGATTCAGAAATCAATCTCTGACTTCACTAATAGTTTTAATAGAAAATAAATGTGCATTCCTTTATGGGGAAAGATACTGAGAAGATAAATGATCCAAAGCAATTTTTGCATGCAAATGTTTGATTTGGACACTTCCACAAAGACAAATAGGAGAAATATAAAAGATAAAGAAACACACAGAAGGAATGAAGTTTTAGTAATATGTATATATGTAATCGCTGAAAATAATGGAATATTTGGCAAGTCTTTCAGTAGACAGCAGGTGTCTCACAAATTCTGCTATACCATCTTGCCCAACCAACCTGTTTTTCACATGTTCCTGAAGTCAACTGTTCAAGTTCTCTAGCTGCTTGGAGCAGCTCTGCAGCTGGTTAAAGTTTTGTTTGTCTGAGCTCTCGGTGATCTTTGTAGCAAAGATCTGAGTCTCTTCGTGAGGAACCATGGCAGTTGTTACACTGCCACTTGTCTCTTTCATGGGTGTATAAGGCTTGATTCAGGTACCCTGTTTTCCAGTTGTACTGGCTTTCATAAGAGGTGTAAGACTCTGAAAACAGCTCTGGCTTATATCAGCATAGGTAACATCTCAGTTTCAAGGATAACTAAATCACAGCATAAAATCCTGTTTGTGAACCCAGTCCCAAGCCCTGTCAAGCATTTCCCACCAATACTGGGCTCAAGTTTTTCAACTATCCTTTCTTCAGTGAGTTCTACTGGTTATGGCAAGGTTTATCCACCTTAGAACCTCACAGCCTCCTGATTGAATCACACAGTGTACGTTAACTTCTGCAGCTCATTGATGTAGCAGCTTTTTGTAGCACTTAGCTCTTTCTACAGCTTTTTTACAACAAAGAGGAGCATATGACTCATTAATTGCACAACTATAAATCATCCTGTTGGTGAAATTAGATTTATATATTAGAATAAAAACCTGCAAATTATTTCTCTGTAAAGGAGAAGATTCTCAGCAGTTGGTGCAAAATGACTTCTATAGATCTGTGCCACATTATACAAGCTGCAGACTTGACTCAAGCTTTTCCAAATATGGTTGATTATAGCACTGGCAATCTTTAGCTCTGAGCATTTGCCAACCTGTGTAATATAGCCTGGTGTTACTGAATACTGATGTCAAACTGGGGTATAAATGTGTGAAACACATTAACTGTGACCAAATTAGTACTCTACTCCTTAGCTTGATGATAAAGAGAACTGAGACTAAATTAAAGAAATTCTTTTTAAAAGCAAAAAAAGTTACTTCAGAGAACCCACTTTTTTTTTTCTTCAGTTCTTTTTTTTTTTCCTTCCCCAAAAACATGTCAGCCACTGAAATGTCAGCTTATGCAATTTGAGAACGTATTCATCCTGGAGGATCTTAGAAGGAAACTGCTGGAATGAAATGGAAAAAAAGAGAAGATAATTCTTCTTTTGTTTGTTGTTTTTTTTTTTGGTGGGGAAGTGGGGGTGAGAGTTCTTATTCTTCTGTATTCTGAGCTGTCTCTACAAAAGACTGATGTCTGGTGTCACTAGTAGGAAGTGCAAACTGTTCAGCTTCATTGCAATCTATGTCCTCATCCTCTTGCTCTGCAGGATACCACATACTTTGGCAGGCAATATTCAGATGGGAAGCACTTTAATGGCAAGAATGGATGCCAGTGAAACCTTTTCCCACAATGTTCAAAACTCTGAATGTGCATACATTAAAGGAACATAAAGCTCCAGGATATTAGGAAAAAAACAATACCTGATACTAACTCAGTCACATTAATCTTACTTTTTGCTCCTCAAAACAGTATGTTCAAAGAATGCTAAGGAAATAAGAATGAAGGAAAGAAGGAAAGAAGGAAAGAAGGAAAGAGGGAAAG
>NW_010159609.1:15984-64991 GCF_000695765.1 Mesitornis unicolor
AAGGAAAGAAATTAATTGGAATGAATTAAAGTCCTTCAACTCAGAGCCATAAACATACTTTTTCAAAGGAAATACCCATGGCCCCTTCACATAACTTTTACCTTGTAGGTCAAAGTCCCACATTCATTTATTTGCTTTTTTTTTTTCATTTTTCCAAGCCAGATACAGCAAGAATTAACACTGATAAGTCAATGGAGTTATTCTGGTGGAAAAGAGGAATTGGGTCTATCCACTTTTCTTTTGCAGTGTGTTTTAGACTATTTATTAAGCTACGATCCTGAATGACAGATGTGTGGAAATGCAGACTAGAACCTGCTGAAATTTACTGAGATATTAGGAAAGCCTTGGGGACATGAAGACACACCACTCCCCTTAAACTTTTAAAATATTCTAGAAAAAAAATTTACATCCAACCTTCGCCCTACTCCTTCAGAGATTTACATACCATAGAAAAAGCCAGACACACACTTTAAGCAATGCAAATGAGTACTGTACTCTCTATGGTTCTGATCAAAAACTTACCACATTCAGCTGAAAAATATCCATTAACTTTTACAGATTTTGAAATAGGTTCATTGTATATCATACAATTCCAAACAAAGGACAGTTAACCCTTGAAGTCAAGTTCAGGTATTTAGTGAGATTGGCCACCCATATTTATTTATACATTGGTTTTGCAAGTGTCAAATTATTTATGTTTTGACCAGTGTTTTTAGTTCTTATATTGTACTCCCAACCCTTAAAAGCACATAGCTAACCATAGATCCACTGTCTCTATGAAGTGACTACCTATCGCTGCATTTGTCATACAACATATTGGCTCTGGACACTATTAAGCATGCTGAAACTTTAATAGCCATTTCCATTTATCATTCTAACAAGAAGGATACGGAAGCTATGTAGACAGATAGGTTAGACAGAGACCAGAACACAGGCAGCTGTCAAAGTCTGCAGCCACTATTTAAAGGTAAAAAAGAGGACATACAAGCTTGCCTCTGTATCCTACCAAGCTGGAATCCATCTGCTAGAGCCCACCCCTAAGTGTGTCAGCTAGGACTATCTAGAGGATGTCTCTAGCACTATGCTGTCTTCAAGGTTTTCTTTCCCACCACTCCCTGGCCTGTTTCTTCAGCAGGGAACAAAGATATGTGCTTAAATTAGGCCTACACAATTAGGTCTTTACATTGGAACCATCCATGGGGTTACACACCAGCAGTATGATCAAACACATTTAGCAAAAAGGTATGAAACAGCCTTTAAGAAAGCCTTTTACTTGAGTGTCCATTACTACTGCTACCTGTTGAACTTCGACCATCAGTCAGAGGAGTTACTTTATATTCCATTTCCTCTTTTCCCAAAATATTTATAAATGAAGACTGGCGAAGCCCACATGTAGTAGAGTTTCAGGTATAAAGTTCATGTCAATCTTTGCCATAAGTTTTGGTGGTGATGTTTCTGGGGCTGAAGCTGCTCCAACACTGCCAGCAAGGACTGAAACAGATTACAGGCCTGGGAGTGTAAAGTGAGGGTTGGTAACAGCAGCAGCTAACAGATGAAGCCAGAGGTGCGGGGGAGCAGGAATACCAACAGTCTCCTATGATGCTAATTCAGACTGATTTGTCAAAGAACAGCTATAACACTTGACCTGTAGAGGCACTCCATCTACATGCTCACTGGTTTTTGCAGCCACATGTGTCCTGACTGATGTTGCACTTTCTGACTTTAAAGACCTACAGCTAGTGGCTTGATAATTATTAGCAGAGCTAACAGAAAGGAAAGGATTTCAGAGACAGAAAATACCAACTGTGGAAAACAATGATTTTTAACTGATTAATTATGACATTTTAATATATCCCACTGTAAATTAATTAATTTTTAACATTTATCTGTTTGCTGTAAGATACAAAATAAGGTAAAATTGAAAGCTCAATGAAGGATGCATCTGTTGTATTTTGTACTTTTCAAACACACAAAAATAAGCATTAAATCTATCAAGTGCAAGATACTAGACTGCAGACTTACCTCAACCACTAAAATTGTATACAGGAAACATATCTGCCTAAGAAAAATGGGCTTCTCTATTTCCTAAAGTGTCATTATTATCTCTCAAGGGCAGGGTATTTTATTTTCAACATAAAAATAGAAACTTTTGCTGCTTTGAGATCTCTGGTTAAAACTCATTGCTAGACAAAAGAACTGACCCAAAATGAGAGTGTGCTGTTGGCCTCTTTATGCAGATTGTGCCAAACATTACTCTAAACTACCAAAATAATCCTGTAACTACACAGCCAATCTCCTCCCACAGTTAGCAGAGGAGGAGAGGGAAACAGAGAATCTTTATCTGCAAAGTGTTGATTTTTTAATGGAAAACATACTTGTAAGTACAAAGCTTTATAGTGTGTTAAGACACATAAAACAGTAAGCATATATGTATCATTTCATAGGATATTTTATATGCATACCAGCACCCATTATCTCTATACCTAGCACAGAAGCTCTCAAAGCTTGACTACCAAAGCATGACTACCAATATTGGACGAATATATTCATCCTGGTGCTAACTTAGAATCTTTGGTGGAAGGCTCCAGTAAAGGATCAAGTCTTTTTTTTTCAGCTACTAAGCCAAGAGACACTCAGTGGCAGCTCAGCAAAGGCCAGAAAGAGGCACGACACAACTGTGCCAGTCCAGGCTAGGAATACCCCTTGCTAAAACCCCAGAGGAACTGCTAGGAGCTCACACAAGACCCAGATAGTCAGAGTAGTATAATTTACAGCACCTGGTGTCAGTATCACAAAATCTAGCACAGTGGCTATAGGAACCTTCTTTGTTTCACCTTCAGGGAGGGTGAATAAGTGGAAAAGAAAAAAAAAATTGTACAAACACAAGCAAACCTAAATTAGATTTAGTTACATCAGGACAGTAAATTCACATGTGTTTATAAAGAACTTGAGGAATACGAAGGTTGACATTATTTTGCTGAAACAGATCAAACCATTGTTTAAATGATTGTTTAAATAATTTTAATCCCATTTAAATAATGTTCCAAATTATTTAACCACTGCCATAGAGAAGCAACATGTCTGATAAAGCAAATGGGAATGGTGAAACATGGGCAGTAAATTTCTGGAATGAAAATGACACTTCACAGGACTGTTGTTTACTTCCTTCTGCTCCTAGGGAAAACAACTGTAGTTTAAGAGTACTAAATACTCTCCTTATTCGCCCCCAAAATTACAAGAAAAGATGGTACTTCCTTGATAAAAATTGGAGAAAAGAATAATAAATGTCTTAGCAGGATGTCAGCACGGATTATGAATAGTACAGGTGTCTGTTGTTAAATGTAAAAGCACAATAAACATCTGCATTTTGCAATTGGTCAGGGCAACCATATCACCACATAGTTGTTCACCTAATTCTATCACACAGCTCTTCTAATCATCTGCATATTTTCTCTGAAAACCCTTATAGCAAGAGCATTTCTCTCCATGCATTTGTTGAATATTCACAACCTACCAGCTCCTATCTCTTCTGATACTTTGGGATTTCCTGTGCCATAAGACCACATAAGGTCTGAATAATCAAAGTTATAAGAAAAGATTTATAAAGGTGTA
Organism: Mesitornis unicolor; assembly: GCF_000695765.1. NCBI lineage: Eukaryota > Metazoa > Chordata > Aves > Mesitornithiformes > Mesitornithidae > Mesitornis > Mesitornis unicolor. Next base: position 19,597 of record NW_010159609.1, read on the forward strand.
TAAGAGACAGATACATTTGTTTCTGGAATAGGATAGGACTGGTGAAGTAGAGCTCAGTGGAAAAGCAGGTGGTTGAGATTATAATCAACCAATCAAACATGCTCAGGCAAGCTGGACCAGATGGCCTTTTTTCTGTTACTAATATTACTTATGTTCCTATTCAGCTGTAAGAAGTTACAAATAGTTTACCTGTTCAGATTTTTCTGACTCAAATTACATAAGATCAATGCTCTCACTTCACCATCACATTAAAAGTTATCATGACACTGTCTATAGTTGTACTTAATAATTTACAATGCTGCCTACTCAGAGGAGAAACTGGTAGGTGTAACAGAAGTTTTGTCTTTTACAACACAAATTATGTAGTAAACCATATAAATAGAGAAAGAAAGCAAAACAAAATAAAAACCCCCTTAATCTATAGGATTACGTGCTACTAGATAGAAACAAAATCTAAAGTTAAACCATATTTCCTGTATTAGAATAAATTTTGAAGGAAAACTAATGGGCATGACTACCCTGTAGTCACACAGACTGCATGACACATTAATCTACAACTGCTCTAACCATGTCTAAATCTCTCCTTCATCTAACATGAGCCACAGTTCAGAGGCTATAAATTTAAATTCAGGAAGGTATTTCACAGGTGCAAGAAAAAAAATTAACATCTCTAAGCTCCCAATTTGCATTAATTTATTTCAGAACTATACAATAAATTTTCACATATAAGATAAAGCTTATTTTAAAATTCAAACTAATGTGAGGAATAGCTTTTGCATTACACTAGATCTAAATTACTGTTAGAAAAGCACACATTACCAGTTGTGAGGTATACTCTGATGCTATAAAGATTCTAATAACCCAGTGAAAAAGTTAACAAACAGTACAGGAGGGACAAACCTTAAAGTATCACAACTAGATGTAAGAGCAATCCACCCAAAACTTTCCAAAATAGCTCTCTCCACTGTAATTTGATATCATACATTATAACATTTAAGACAGAGTGAACTGTGCCTATCATACGCCTTATAAAAATCTAGAAATTATTCTACATTTATGTCTATTTACATTTTAAATGTCATCTTGGTTGATTAGAGTCTGAGTTTTGATTCAGCTCTTCAAGTATGCCAGGTACAGGAGCATGACGTCATGTAAAAAACTATTAAATTTCAGTTCACATCTATCTGGAGCCTGAGAGGAAACTACAAAAATGTATAAACTAGCTACACCTATTCTTCATATGTGTTTATTTAAGCAGTCATAGAACATGGTACACTTCCTTTAGCTACTAATATTCATAGTTATGTATTGCTGCTTCATTTCCTCACAGTTTTTCCAGAGGAGTACTGGAGAAAGAGTTTGAAACTAAAAATATACTATGGCTCCCAGTATAGATCATATTTCAGGAACAGCTTTAACAACATCCTTCACACATTTTGTTGATCCAGAATCTGCAGTCACACAAGCATTTTAATTAACATGAAAATCCCATTATAAGGGATTTTGGCAAGTTTGTTTACCATTTATGGTGACAGTACACAAGCACATTTTCTTTAAGCGTACTGGGCTGGCCTGGCAATGGCCACTCCACTCACAGGTAGAGTAAGCATAGCCAAAGCTGATGAAAAGAAGGAGACTTTCCAAGGTGCACAAAAAGACCCCAAACCAAAAAACTTTGCATGGGGATTATTCAGATCAGGATATCACTATAAACTTCCTGGAGTTGCAGCCCTCTCTGGAATGACAGAGTGAGCAGGCAATACATGAGTTTTCAATCTTTTTCCATCCTGTTGCATTGCAAAGTTTTTGGGTATCTGTAATTCAGAGAGTTTTCTTGATCTACTTGACATACTTATATGCTGTTGTGAAAAAGCGGAGCTTTGGAGAATTAATTGGAAGGCTTCACTAAATTCCAACATTCCCTCATTTCAAGGAATGTCAGATGAGCAGTTGTATTTCAAGGGTCTTGTTAATTTGTGACCTGCTATAATCACATATGGAGATGTGATTATTTGACTGTTCAAGCAGTTTGTTCAATCAGAAACACAGAGATTTTTAAACGCTTCTTTTATTTTGCACCATATACAGTCTTGATAGCCTTTGTGTAAGTAACTGAACAACTGAAAGAACTTAGTATTTATCCACGTATTACATCAGTTAATGCCAGTCTCATTACCTCAGGACAATAAAATAAGCATTAACACAAGAAATTGAGCTGAAAGAGCTTATTATGCAGCAAAATATACTGAAAGGTAGTTCTGGGGAGTTTCTCTTGAAGGCCATAGCCACAATCCCTGTGTGATCATCTGAGTATGTTAGTGTACTGTATATACAGATGTTTATTTATGCAGATTTGATTTTGCCTTTGCCTATTTTGATGAAGATATTTATTCTGGACTACATACCTTCCCCCTGTTTTAATGCAGCAAAGAAGACAGAATGCTCATACATAATCAGCCTGAATATCAGAAAGACACTTAAAAAGTGAAAAGAATCAACGACAAAACCAATATAATCTATGCCAGCCACCACAGTCTTTTCTACCATGTTTTCAAGTGTATCAATACTCTATTTGACACTTAGATCAACAGATGAACATGCACAAAATGGGAAGTACATAGCAAGCACACTTCTTAAAGAACTCTAGTGGCATGCTCACAACTTTCTGTTCGTTTTCAATTCACCTCTCTTCTCTTCCAGTAGAGAAATCAAGTGACGAGATCAAATCAGACTCAGACCTCACAGTTTCATGATCCTAACCAGGGACAAAGAGCTGTTTAAAGAAAAATCTGTGAGTGGATTTGCTGTGAGCATTGGCATTTTTAAAAATGTTTAAAGATTTTTGGACAGTCTTTTTTCATCAAAATTGCTTAGAAACTTTCATTTTAATCCAGTTTGAGGTTCATTTCTATAATTATGCTTATTATTTAATTTTTTTCTAGTGCAGAAAGGTGATCTGATTTCATTATTATACCATTTCTGCATTTTGCCTTATATTACTTAAGTAGTTTTGAGATAGTTTAAGTATTCTTATCATAATCTGTCAAACTAGAAAAGAAAAAAATTACATATAAATTGAGCTCAGGAAAAAAGTCCCACTCACAAGAAGCTTTTCAGATAGGACTTAAACCTGCAAGGTGTTGAGGCCTCAGCAGTGTGTGGGAGGCTAGTGTAGACTGTATAAGTCTTGAGCTGCAGCACTAGGCTAGAGCAACAGGAGATACTGATGCCTGTGAAACAATGGGACTCTCCAGAGACCATACATAAGCCTTACTGAACTTAAACTCTAGAAGAATTTCACATCTTTGGTGTCCTATGGATGTCAGGATAAAAACTCCCTACCTCATGACTGAAGGAGTTTGGTGTTTGTGACCTCACACACAATGAAATCCACAGGTGGGGCAGTTTTCTTGCAGTTTAAAGCATGAACCACAAATAGCAAACATTTGCATTAAATTCTCAGATAAATCAAGAAGATCACCAACCATAAAGTTCCAGAACATCGTTCCTAGTCACCTTCAGAAATGTGTCATATTATTTTTTTATTTCTGAATAGAACAATTTTGCTGATGGCATAATATTAAAGAAAAAGGGTTTTCTTTGTAGCTTTTTGTTTTATGTCAAAATGTTAGAGGAAGTCTTGACAAGAAAAATTAACCTACTGACTAATCTCAGGTCATACTAGAAAAGATCAGTGAGATGATTATTGAGAAATATAGCTTCTCTGCCCTGAATTTTTTTTCCTCTCAATCATTTATCTCGAATCTATACAAGCTAATTCTTTCAGTGTGATGCCTAATGTTTTGATCTCTGAGTGTCAACCAGGTCTTCAAAATGGCCAAGCTACAGCTCCAGGGCCTGAGAGAGCAACTCACCAGCTCCAGCTCATACATTGCTGCTGATTTTCCCAGATATGGCTTTGCCCTACCTCAACAACATCCTCATGAGAAACGCTGGCTTAGAATTAGGCCAGTTGCTATGCCCCCAAGTGATGCTTATGGCAGCCAGAGCATGGTCAAAATATAGCACCTTTCAATCCTGGCAAAACCAAGACAATGGCCATCCTCTACTGACTAGTAAAGCTCTTGACAAAGAACAAGAACACAACTCTGCCCCTCAGCTATTTGCTCTTTCATGCTGCATATCATGATGGATGTCATGCTTCTTCAGCCCAGAAGATCTCTACAAAATCACTTAAAATACAGACAAGAGGCAGGCTATGGACAATACACAAGAAGATTAGGTGTGTTATTGCGCTCTTAACAGGATGGCTCTTTTGAAGTTAAAGCTATACAAATATAAAATCAAGAAAGCTGAGCAGCACCCACATAAGATTTTGACTCCAAAAATACGCCATAGTCTGTGTACTTCTGCACAAACACGTTGCTACGTGTTATCTAATGACCACCCCTCTGCAGTACACTCACCCATTGATATACAGGCAGAGAAACTATGAAAACGGATCCTATTCATGGCTTATTTTACTAGGCCAGTTTTCAGCACAACTGAATTTTAAAACTTCAAACACCCATGCAGGGATTTGCCTGCGGACACTATTTTGGATTAATGAATGAGCCCCAGAACACACTGCACATCTGATGAGATCTCCAGCTGCAACCCAGAATTACAATTTATCATAGATGAGATCTGCTGGGTTCTATTAGGAAATGGTTTTAGAAGTAGGGAAGATGTCATAGGCCACAGCCAAGGGACAGCTGAGAAAGCCTGCTGCAATCAAGGCAGCCCTGCACAACTGTCAGGAAAAATTTTCAGCTCAAAATACAACATCTGTGCAACCAACTCTATCATAGCTATGGTGAGGGCAATGACAAAAAATAAGGAAAATTATACTATATTCTCTCATAAAAAGTATTTCCCATAAACAAGCAGAATTTTACAGGGCTTGACTGAGTGAAATATTGTGAAATATAATTTAAATATTCTAATATTTTAAGAATGAGTATTTTAAAATAGGCATATTAGAGAATTTGAATTAAATATAGGAAGTGTAATATGATCAACAGTCAATAGCACTATTAAGCTATTTAACAACACAATACATAACAATCTATACTGGTGTCCAGCCATGTTTGGTTGGTGATCAGCCATGTTGTCCATGGACAGCAGAATTAAGTAAAAAGTGTAAATTATCTTGCTAACATGAATGACCCCAATGGACAGCATTCTGTGGGATTGTGCAGACTCATACTAAGTACTAAAGCATACATAAGAACCCCAAAAATTTAATATTATATTCATACAGATTATTCAGTCATTTATCACTTACATAAAGTATTAATGCTTCTTCAGTAAAAATTAAATTTATCATAGATAAGTTGTGACTTTTCTTTAGTTAGTAATTATTCAATTATAGTAATTGAAATCTTGTTCTCTGTTCATTTCATACAAAAGACAATATAAGGCAATGGATATCAAAGTTAATGTAAAAAAAATCATTTATTTCCTACAAGACTATTGAAAGTTTATATATGTGTGTACGTGTGTGTGTGTGTGTGTCTGTGTGTGTGTGTGTGTGTGTGAGACACACACACATATATAGCTTTAGCTAGATGACATGATTCAGAGATGGCAGTAAAGGTAACTAAAATATTACCTGTAGCTTAAGTTTTCCTGTATCTCTGGATATTACACCTATGGAAAATTAAAAAGATGCCTTTCCTTGGCAGTATAGTGGATTAGTAAATTGAATCAGCTCAAGGAAATAGCTGATGCACACCTGAGCAATAAAGCAGTCAGGGTGAGATACCAGGAGAAGAAAATGCTAGCGGAGGGTGTGAATGGAGGAGGATGATGGCATTCTGAAGGGTCTTTTAATTAGGCTGGTGACATAGACCACAGCACATAGATCATTCTAACGTAAATCTGATTCACTTTGCAGGTGTTCCTCAGATACAGCAAGAATAGTTCCAATATTTATCTTTAAATAATTCACTCTCATCTTTCCTAAATTTAACTTTCTGTTAAGTAACTTTCTGGTCTGACTTTCAATCAGCCTTAACATGTTTAGAGGCATCACTCTGCCACCCTTATGCTTGAGATCCAACAGCTGCTTTTACTGCCATTTTGAAAGTCTCACTTTACTGTAGTCTAATGAACCCAGTTTTGATTTTAGAGATAAAACTGATGTCTAGATGCTACTGATGTATTTAAATATGCATTGTAAAAAAAATGGGACTTTGTTTTCTGCCTTCCACTTTGATTTTTTTTCCAGAGACCATGACAATGATAAATTAAACCCTACAGAGGTGCAATCTTTCTCCTAGTCACTCACAGCCACTTTTCACAGTTTCCAAGAAACTAGCCAATTTCTTCAGTTTCATTCTCACAGCTAATTTTGATTTTTAATTTCAGAAAAACCTCTATTTAAAACATAAATTTGCGACAGAAAAAATCCTTAGATTGGAATGCATATGTGGAAAAAATCTAAGGTTTAAAGGTGTTTAGTATTAAGCTTCTTTGCTTGCTAGGACTAGAAATTGAAGGGTCGTTTTTTTTTTAAGGATAATAAAAATTGGAACAAAACATATTCTTCTAAAATCAACAAACAACAAAATACTTTTATCATTTAAAGTTAAAATTCTGGATACAGATTTGCACATGGGAATGACATTGGTTAAATTTACAGAAAAAGTAAATAGTAAATAAAGTATATATCCACCATATAAATTTTTGCCTGTATCCAAGAAATCCGATTCTTTGTTAACTACATAAGCAACTGTTATAAGTGAATAACAAATTTACAGAAAACAAAGAAAAGTACAATCTTACTTTTTAGTTTCATGTTATTCTGACACATCAGAAAATAAAACACAGCTATCTCGATTTTTTAAAAATCACCTTAAAGATCACCTGGTCCAACCCCCCTTCCATGGGCAGGGACACCTCCCACCGCACAAGATTGCCCAAAGCCCTGTCCAACCTGGCCTTGAACACTTCCAGGGAGGGGGCATCCACAGCTTCCCCGGGCAACCTGTTCCACTATCTCCCCAACCTCACAGTAAAGAATTTCTTCCCAATATCTAGTCTAAATCTACCCTCTTCCAGTTTAAAACCATTGCCCCTCGTTCTATCACTACCTGCCCTTGTAAAAAGTCCCTCCCTGGCTTTCCTGTAGGACCCTTTCAGGAACTGGAAGGCTGCAAAAAGGTTCCCCCGGAGCCTTCTCTTCTCCAGGCTGAACAGCTCCAACTCTCATCTCCAGTCTCTTCATTATCACAGAAATTGGCCTCAAAATACTGAAATGCCCTCAGCATTTCCTGAACTTAAACTTAAAATCAAGATCAACAAAAAATGAGGAAACACTGTTGCTAAAATAATCCATTTTTAATAGCAAGGGATGGTGAACATATGGCTATATTTCCAAATAAAATCCAGTGGCAGAGTTTGGACTGTGGTTTTAAGGGTGTTTAATTTTAATATAAGCCAAAGCTGTCGGTGCTGTAGAAAAAACGACTGACTAAATTTTTTCCTGTGCATGGTGCTCTTGACTAGGATTTAAAGTTTCCAAAAACTCCCCCAAAGGATATATTCCTAAGTGAGGCAAAATCTTCCTTTCCAAATTTTAAACATCTTTAAATGATGAAAATTAATGAAAATCCAGATGCAGTGAATTGGAATTACTCTATCAATAGAAACTTGTCACTGTGACAATGAACAAAAGACTAAAAAACTGATGAAATTTAAATTTTAAAAATAATAAAAAAGAGATAGAACAAATTCTTTAATATTTGCTTTTTATCCATCATCACAAGATAGTTATTTAGACATTTTAACCCATCCTTGGAGAAGAGTCCCTACAAAATCAGGAACATAGCTCTGGGAAGACCCACAAACATAACACTAAATCAATGAGATTAAAAAGCAACAACAAATTTGGAGTGGTGACAATTTTCCTTTAGATTTCAGGATGTGTATAATGCACTTGGGTCACACTTGGTAAGAGTTTTTTTTAATTGAAATCACAAAGTTTAGAAATCCGCTGTTTAGAAACATTGCTATTGAGACTGAAGATTTTTCTTTGATATTCAGTAGGACCAAAGAGTAAGGCTTAAGTAAAACTACAATTGTTGTGTCAGCTGCAGTAAAATTATGAGGTTTAGTCACAGTGCAGCATTAGAAGCTACTAATAGTAGTATCTGCCTTCTGTGTCATGACATAGTTACATCTGAGCATCACTTGTCTAAACACATATTGGTATACTGGCTGCACACCTGAATTCAAACTCAGAGCACACAAATCCAAAAGAACCTCAATAAAGGTTAGCATAAAACTTGCTCAACTCTTTAATTTGACTAAAACCCAAATGAATGAAGAAACAAAACCTTTCTAGAACTTCCTAGTTTTTGAGGGTAAGTCACACATACTTAATGTCACCCATTCTAATGCAAACCAATTTATATTCCCTGCAATCAGCCAAGTTGTATGAGTTAAAGAAAAATAAAACTAAAAGTAATCTAACAAAGCTACAATCTAAATAATGATCTAAACATTTTGAATGAGGGAGTATGGTAACTAATAAAATATGAAAACTTATGTGTTCACTTATGTGTACACTTATGTACCTTATGTGTACTACACATATATGTTAGGAACTGCTTCTGCAAATCTTACGATGCTTATAACACTTCCTTATGAGATTATGATCCCTGTGCATCCTTCAGGTTCAAAGCAGCACTCTAAGTGCTAAAAATGTAAATTTATTCCAGTCCAGTTGTGAAATTCTGTCCACAAGCCCGTGCTAAAGCTAATGATGCATTTGGTGGAAGGACAACAGCCTCAATGGGTGCAGAGCCTAATCTCATCAGTTTCTTGGTGAAAAATTTTTCCCCAACGTCAAGAATAACATGAAAATGGACAACAGAAAATGCAAGTTCTTTTTAAGTTTTAGGTAAGCATCTTGGATATTTTATTTGCTTTTATGTGATAAGGTACTATATTTGGCAACAAACAATTTATATTCAAATATCATCCTGTGTTATCTGTACCATATGATCTATGTACGTATATTTACACATAGACAATTACTGATATATTGGTAATAATATGTCATCGGATCTAATTTTGTAAAATGTATAACAATCTACAAGTATTAGTTTTCTGCTTTGGTTTGGTTTTGGGTTTGGTTTGGTTTTGGTTTTGGTTTGGTTTGTTTTTAAGACTGCTAATTTCTGCCATCAGGAAAGGGCTGTCAAATATATAGAAATTACCAGGTCTTTTAGGATTTAGATTCCTTAGGGTTTTTTTACTTCCTGGTTGTTGGGGCATTCAGCAAGGGCATAGTGAAAAGCTGGTGTTTCAACCCCCACATCACGTGCTCATACTGAGCTAGGAAAGCCAGATCCTCTGTAGGATCCAGAAGCTTGACTCCTTTTCTGGAGTACACTGGAAAGGTAAGCATAGCCAATATTATTAGTAACTTTCAATCTCTTCATCAGCACAAACCAGTTTTAGACTTCTAAAAGACAACAACCTGCTTGAAAGCAGTGGAGATAAAACCTGTTGAAAAGGGAAATGCCTTAATTTCACAAGCATGCTTACAGTTACAACAGATTTGTTTAGATGCCAAGTGTCAGATTCAGTTCCTGGAAATCAAATTACTTTAAATTTGTACCATTCACAGGTACTTGCTTTGCAATCATTTTAGGCATCCATGGGTACAGTGACTTTCATTTTGGCCAAGTTTATTGCACAGCCAATACTGTCCTTGTTAAATCACTTAGCTGCATATGTGCAGTTAAACTGGAAAAAAACAAAGCCAAGACTACATCATCAAGCATAAAAATCAGTGAATTTGTAAGACATGAGAAAAATCTGGAAACTGATCTATTGAAAGGAAGTGACAGCAAGGTTAATAAGATATATTGCATTTTTTTAGGAGTTTGCTAATGAGCTCAACTTATTTCAAAAAAGGTACGTTTCTCACCAAAGGGAGTTGTTTGCGGTGAGCATCTTTATCCTGCTCACCTGATGTTTTCAACTTCAGATGATGAGCAAATTCCAGTGTGTATTTGGTATGCTAATCTTATGTCTGTCCATATTTTACAGCATTCTCTTACAGATCAGCAATGGGAGCAGATAAGGAGAATGGTTCAATCATTCTTCATATTGATCTGATTTCGTTGGGAGTGGGAGGATTTAAGCTCTCAGGATAGCATACTCCTGTTTGGGAGCAATTCCATGAATGATGCTTTCATTGCACACATCTGAAAGAAGTGTGCCTAACACATGTTACACATCTAGCTGCAGTAGTCAGGAATTGTTTCATTTTTTTTACCAAATAACTCATGTAAATTCATCATCAGTTAACAGAAAGATTAGCCTGTAACTGTGGAGATCTTATCTGTAAAAATTCATTCATCTTCAGTATTAGTGACTCTGTATCCCTTAGTGTTCACCGTGACTTGATATTGATCCATCTTTTCTATTCCCTTTTCTTGATTATATTTCTTGATTACAGTCATCATTATTATATTTATGGAATCACACCTTTCAGTTGATACATCCCCAGTTCCTATTATTTGGAAATGCAGTAGGTCTTCACAGGTTTGTTGAATCATAACTTTCTGACAAACTTTTGTTAGGGGATCATAATGAAAATTTTCTACTGTTCCACAGTTCTTTAGCAAGCTTTACGCTTCATTTCTGTCAGCCTGCAGATCTTCCATTTCTTCACTCATTCAAGATGGAGTATACCTCTGGAAGACTCAAATATCTACTTGGCAGTATCAGCCTTGAAAACAGAATCATAATCTTATAAATTGGTGGTTATGATCTCACGGAATTTTTGTGTATTTTTTCCATCCATAACTTTGACCATGGAAAATGGAAATTGGATACATTTGATTTTTTTTTACAAAGACTGTAAGATTGTTGAATCAGGTTCAAGTCATCCTGTAATGGATGTTTATAGATTTTGCTAGAGTTTAGCTATTAAAGTAAGTTAGGAAAGATAAAAATTACTGTTCAACTACAGATTCGCACTTTTTATACATTCTTGCATATCTCATGGAAACATGAACTCACATTTAGACACTTGTAATGAATTACAATTTGCCAATTTGTATAAAATCTATAGATAATCAGGTATTCAGAGATATCAGGTTTGCAAAGCTTTCCATACATATAATAATTCTTAATTGTCTAATTAGAAATGATGAAAGGAGAAAATAATTTATGAAGTACATTTACTGAGTTCAGTTGAGTTATATCAGGGATAGATTAAACCTCTTATTTTGTATGCTGCTGATTTCAGTATACTTTGAAATACATAATCATTCTAGGTGAAGTATATTGTTATGACTCTGTTCTTATTTTACTCCATCCAAGTATTACTACAGGAATTCTGAATTATGTCTAATGGAAGATAAAGTTGAAATCTCCAATCCAGTACTCCTTTGTCAATCAACATGAAATATAAACTATGAACTGAAAAAACACACCATGTCCCAGCTGCAATGTACAGATGATTGTTTAAAATAATAAGAAAAAAAGACTGGATATATGTGCAAGACAATGTGGAGTACAGTCAGTCCTGATTACAAGCCAGCTCTGTGAGCTTGAGCTCTCATTTGCAGGGTTTTAACTTCCTGTCTTTAGGCTAAAAGTTAGCATGTATTTTCTTTTTTTTCTTCTTTTTCTTCTTCTTTTTCTTTTAGAAAAAAATATGTGGCTTCATGTAAAGGAAAAAAAAAGTCCTTATCAGGGTCAACTTTACTCCTTTCCTCATCAAATGCAAATGTTTTAACTTGCTCAACCATAACTCTTGTTATGGTTGAGTTTGCAAGTTACACATTCCAGATGTGAGGCAATAGGAAAACTGCAATGTGGGGGTTGGTGTTGGGATCTGTGTGTGTATCTGTAGCATTCTTTTCCTGCTGGGAACTTTTCCCACATTTATGTTAATGAAATTCTTAATAATAATAATAAAAAAAAGTTCCTAAACACAAGGACCAATATTTTCAAAGTATAAACAAGAATAAAGTATGTCTTCTTATGATTTATTCATTAATTTTGGAAACTGGCAACTAAAGGTCACACTATCTATTTTAGAGCTCGAAAAGAAAAGCTGGCTGATGATTTCTTTTATTAGAAATATTTTGAACCTTTGGAAACATAGCCAGCAGGAACTTCGGATGCAATGGAGTTCAAAGTTTGTGTGGGTGTACGTTGTAGTGAAGTAAAGAATGATAATCCAGGCTGCCTTAACTTGCCAGATACGATTTCCTTTCTCAACATTGTTTCTATGGGCTTGCTTAAAAACTGGAAAAAAATTCCTTTTTATTTGCCAAATTGGCTATAGCAGGAATCAATCAAGCAGTACTACTAAAATTTTAAGCTTCATGTAAGAGAAAAATAGTGACAATGGCTCAATGTTTTCTTTCTTATTCTGAAATAGATACATGCAAATCACAGGAACTTTCTCATGTGTACACAGATAACATGAATGCATATATACTGTGTGGATACATACACAAATTACATATATGTAACCCAAGGTCAAGCCCAAGATTTTCTGATGTGTTCAATCTCTAAATCCACACAGTGGCAAATAAATACATCCTGTTCCTGCAAAGTATTGTGCTCCTGGGGCTTCTCTAGAAAGTACTTGGTGTGGCTGGAAACACCCTGGAAATAGGGCTGGGCATGTACTGTCCTCCCCAAAGTCACAGATAATCTACTGCATACGGAACAAAGCCTGAATCTTTTTTTCCCCTTCCTGCTGCAGCCTTTCTGCTAATCAAGAAATGGAAAAACATTTTATACCTGGGGTCAAGTGGGAAGAAACTTTGGAAACAGGGGCTCATCAAAATGGCTACCCCAGGCAGTGGAAAAAGCCCTCTGACCACAGAGGGGCCCAATGCTGCCATTCCCACGAGTCCTCATAAGCTGTTCTCCAGCATCTTTCCAGAGTGGTGGTATTTCTGGTCAAGTTCTCTAGCGCCTCTGTGAGGACACGTACAATCCCAGAGACTCTCAGGAAAATGAAAAGACCTGGACGTATTTAGCTTTCTGTCTCAGCAGATCATGCAGTACAGACCTCTTCTGCCAAAACATGTCAGGTGTTTCAAGGGATGGTAAAAATAGCCTTGGATAAAGAGTAAGACAAGACAAGAGTAAAACCAGTTCATATTAGCAACAAAATACTTGGTCATTTAGCTGGTAGCACAAATATGACAAACTAAAACTTCATGCTACTCTGAAGAGAGGACACTCTATTTGCACGTAATCTGAACGGACACAGTTCTGGAGATGGTATGGGCCATAAGGAAACACAGTGTAAGCTTTCTTCTCAAAATCTCAAAATGGCTCAAACAGCTTTTTTGCAAGTTTTTCTCTGGTTTGACCCCTAATTATGTATTTCAGGGTATCACGGCATTTTGGCTGTGTCCAAAATCCACTAGACGGCACCAAAAAACATTCACTACTTTGTGACTTTAGTAGCAGAGATTAGAGTGATTTAAAAGCAAGCAGACACTTGAAACAGAATACCTTTCAATGCTTACATGTGGCTATACCAGAGACCCTATCTTCCTAGGAAGGATATTCCTCAAGTCTTTGGTTCTGGACTACTCAGAAATAACAAATACCTGGTTGCAAAGGAAAGGTTTTTATTACGTTTTGTATAAATAATATTTTATGATGTATTGTTTTTTGGAAGAGTTATTGAATACAGAATTGAAAGATAAGTGCAAAAGAATCCGCATGTTCTTCTAAGAAATCCAAATTTATTACGGACAGAAAAAGGTTCACTGTCCTTTTCAACTTATATTGGAAATAAATAGATAAAATAAAATATTCATTTCCCTTCTGAGTGTCTTATATTATGAATTTTTTTGAAGCAGCTAGTAGATACATTCCTAACAAAAAGCAGATACATTTATTCTATCCTGCTGGGCTGCTAGAAGAACATATAATAAGTTTATGAGGAGGCTTTTCTCATATGTTATGGGAATGATCGTAGGAACAGTACATGTTAGAAATCTAAAGTTAAACACTTACTGTGCTCGATTGACTGATGCATTTTTAAGCACAATCTACAGAAATAAAAAAGAAGTCTGCTGAAACAAAGCAAGATTCATTTCAGATTTAATTCTTCACTGATATATTTCAAATGTGAAATACTTTTGCTACTTACACATCTTCTGAGCCCTATTCAAGGTTACTTTCTGCATTCTGTTAAGCTTAATTTTACATCAGGGATTTTAAATAGAAACATCCAGCAAACAAGCTAAGTGTTTCTGCTACTTTGAGAGGTAAAGTAGTAAATAATTTTAGAGGTATGAGGGTACCAGTATCTGCTGATGTTTTCTGGGCCTGGCCAGAGGCTATTCCTTCTACTCTTAACATTTTGAATTAGATTAAATGGCAAGTTCTGTCTCCTACAGAACTAAAATTATTTGTTTGTTATCTAGGACAAGCCTGATCCCAGGATATCATGCTCTGTTATTTTACTTTTATTTCAGATTCACATAGACTCCTAAAAAAGAATAGGACCACTCTAGTTCAGAGAGGTTTTAAGCTAAAAGTGATTGCAAGTCAGGACAGAAACCTGACATTAACACATTTTATGTAGCTGATGTATAAAAAATCATCTTGTCCGTAAGTTTCATTGAACTTAAAACAGTCAAACATCACCAAAACTGTTGAGTCTGCAGCAGTATACTGAGGATAAGAGAAAATGGCCACACACTATCAGAGTTGGCATTTATCAATGGAGCTTTTATTCTGAACTCCTCTCTCTTCCCCTCTGGTAGGATGCCAAGGAATTAAAGCCCCAGCCCCAGCACATTTTTGATGGAGTAACAGGACAGTCACTGAAGTTTTTTCTAACAGAAAACAAACAACAGAAAAAAACACACCCAGCCCACCCCCTACTTCCTCACTCAAGTAATCAAAAAGCAAATTAAATTGTGTGGAAAATGCTTAGCAATCAAGTGAAACTGCATCTTGGAAGAATTGTGAATCGGGAGAAAAAACAGAAAGACATTTGAGTGCCTGGGAAACTCCTGCTTCTCCTAGAGCTCCTGCCAGCCGCGACTTTCACCTCCTCTTCCTACCAGCCCTGAGGATTGGCAGTTTCTTTTCAATTACCAGCTTTGGTTCAGCTGCAGTCTTTCCCCTCTCAAAAGCCTGAGACAGATTTCCTTCTGACCTTGGCTCCTCCAAAGCCCTGGAAGAATGTGGTGATGTTTCACCTCTGCCAGCGCTACCTGGAGTAGCACTCACTTGCTGCAGCAATGAAAGCTGAGAGCTGTCTCTGCAGACCTGGTGATTCTCCTGGAAGCACTGCATAGCATATGTCCATCAAAAATAGTGAAAATATGGGGATTTACAGAGGGACACGTAAATCTGCCAAATCCAGCCTCATAGGCATTTCCCTTGTGCCACCTTGTCTGCACTGGGTTCACCCTAAGTGGAAAGGTCTTAACATTCTGCTTCAGTTTGCAGCTGGAGACACAGAAAGGAAATGTTTTCTGTGGGACGGGGAACAAATCTCTAAGGAGAAGTCAGACCACATGGCAAAGCCCATCTGGCAGTTTGCTCTAACCAAAGCAGCAATCACATATCCCTCTTCGGCTGCTCTTCCCCTCTCTCCTCCCATACACCCACACGTGCTCCTGCTCACTCTGGCACTCATGACAACACTCAGCAGGGTAATTCAGCTCAGTCTTTGGCTGGGACTGTAAAACAAGAGAAGTGGGACTGTCATCCTTGGCTCTGTCATCTGTTTAGTTTTCCTTTTAACCGCTGCTTTGCCTTGCATTTGGACCCAGTTATAAAAATATAGTCCGAAGAACAGTGAGCACAGAAACACCTAAAAGTCAGACAGGAAGTTCAGAGAGTGCTTCTATCCCTTATCACATATGGGCATCCAGAAGAGCAGGCACTTGCTCTGAACTTAAACTGAAAGTAAACTTCAAACAAGCAGTTTTCAAATCCTCTGTATCTCATGCTTTAGCGCTCCCCTGCTGTCCCAATATTTGTGCCTTAGATAGGAAAGCAGGATCCCTCACCTGAAAGGCTCCTGCTTAAAGTACTTCCTCCAAAATGCATCTGTAGATTTTAATTCCTTGTCATTGTCTAGTAACTTCAGCATTTTGTATACTCAAAGACTAATTAAAAAAAATAGAACTACCTCTTGATACTTATCATAAAGCGCAGCCAAAGATCTTGTACAAAGGAGAAAGGAAGATAGATTGGACAATACATAATTTGACTGAAGGTCATGGAAAAAAAAATCTTCAGAGATGTGTATATATGCATATTCACATTAAAGGTACCCTTGAACGTAGTTCCTTGAACATATATTTGTTTATGCACGTGTCTGTACTTTGGTGACCACTCTCAGCTCATTTATCATCTGTACAAAGTGTCAGACTGTTAAAAGTCAACCTAGACACCTAAAAATACCTGCATGTAGATAAACACTTTGCCCCTTGAATATTACTAAAGGCTTACACATAGCTAAGTGTTACTTATGAAGAAATCAACTATGAGTAATTAAAAGTACTCCTACAAATTATTCATATGTTGAGTCAGTGGAAGACAGAATAAAAGAAATGTAAGAATGGGGGTTTTTGTTGTTGGAGAAAGGGTAAGTGGGATAAGTAGATTAACTCCCAGCACTTGTTTGCTGCTTCCCACCACAGACAGTAAATATGTAAGAGAAAAGGCTTCTTCCTTTCCTGCAGAAAAGTCTGTTTTGGAAAAGTTGTGCAAGATTTCAAGGTGACAGTAATGTGCTACTGATACACAGGCGGCACCAAAACATGCAACACATAAACATGTCTGGGTCTTCCATGGTGAGAAAACTCTTTACATTCTTTGTCTTTGCAAAGCTAACTTGGTTATTTTTTAGTGATATTCATGAACTACTGCTTACTGAAAAAGCAACTTCCATCAAACTGATACATATATACCTTCTCCTGACAGCAGCTTTTTACATGTAAATTAAAATAAGGATCAGTACAATGGAGAAAATAATCCATGAAATGGTACTTTAAAATGTTTCTCAGTTTCCTAATAGCACACTTTTAAAATAAAGAATATATATAATAACATACAATGAAATGGGTTTTGTCTGTTAAAGCTCTTTCAACAAAACACTGAAATGAAGGACATATTTAAATATATATAATTTCATTTTTACGCTGATGTTTGCAAAAGGTACTGTGAAAAGAAAATACCACCTTTGGAGAAAATATTTAATATCATTTGTGAAGTAATGTGATATTCTAGTTGTAAAGTATATACAAAAACATTGCATACAAATCACTGTACAGCTCAAGAAGGAATTTAGTTCACTCATGAGTGAGAATTCAACTCCAGTTCTCTGCCTCTTTTTCAAAGGTGCATGCACAGAAGCACCAGTACACACAATTCAGAATTATTTTCAACAAATATAGGTCTCTGAGCAATTTTTTCAAGTACTGAGAAACAAATAGTATGCTAACTTTTGCCAGTAAAGAAGAAAAAGGAAATCTCTCGTTTTACAATGTAATGTGAACAACTATCTGAGATGCTTTAAGGAGGAAATGTCACAATGGAATTGCAACCTTTTTAAAAAAAAAAGCAAGATGAGCTGTTGAAAACTCATTAAATCAACACAACTCAATAAACTATCATGTGCTTCTACTTTTAAATACATTTTAAACTGTAAAAAGCAGTACAAAATCACTTTTTATTGCTGTCTGAACTTGTTCTGGATCAGAAAGTGCAATGCTTACTACAAAAAATAATGAAAGCAGCTAATAAACCTTACAGAAAACAGTAGAGTCAAGCACATGCAAACAATATGCTGAATAGCTGTTGGTTTTCTGTCTGCTGAGTGACTTCAGATCTTGTCACCAGCACAGTCGATGGGGGACAAAATCCTATGGAATTTGCTGCACAAAGCTGGCCAAGCAAAACAACCATCAGATCCTAGGACACTGGACATGTCACATGCTGTCATCACAGATCACACTGCTGTTCTCACTCCCATGCCAATAGAAAAGCCTGCTTTTTATATTAAATGCAGACTCTCTCAGATAATTTTTAATAAAAAATTACTTGTGTGCAACAGCATTTAAATCTCCAGCAATTACTCTGATTATATCAAGATGGTCTCTTTCTTTTTTCAACTCTTTATACTGACTACCTAAAGTTTAGATAGAAAGCATATCAAAAGCCATTTTATTCTGCATTTGTTAAGGTTCCTCCTTCTAACCTCACTGACTACAGACCAGTTAGCTACATCCCTGGAAAGGTAAAGGAACAGCTTGTTCTTGGTGCCATCTCAAAGCATGTCAAGGAAACAAGGATTATCAGGAGTAGTCAACATGGATGGGTGTCAGGAGGATGGGACAAGATTCTTCTTGGTTGTGCCCAGCAACAGGACAAGGGGCAAAGGTCACAAACTAGTACACAAGAGGTTCAACTTAAACATAAGGAAAAACTTCTTTCTGTGATGGTGACAGACCACTGGAACAGGCTGCTCAGAGAGGCTGTGGAGTCTCCTTCACTGGAGACATTCAAAACTGGCCTGGATGCATTCCTATGTGATCTTCTCTAGGTGAACCTGCTCTAGCAGGGATTTTGGACTAGATGATCTTCAGAGATCCCTTCCAACCCCTACCATTCTCTGGTTTTGTGATTTTGTGATTGCTTTAGTCATACAAAAAGTATTGAGTGTTTCCAAGAAACTTGCTCTCAAAGCACAACTTGACATATCTGGTATTTTCTGAACACTTACTAAATGAATGTGTCTTTGAATGCTGATGATTGGTCGTGCCCTTTTTTGCAGGATGTAAACAGTTAATGTATTTTTCAGAATTTCATGTACAGTATATGCATTCATGTCTGGTATCTACAACCTACAATATAAACTGGGGGCTTGTACATTGAATCCCTTCTTAACTAAAAAAAAACATAATAAAAATCAGAACTTTATATAAAAATGGTATCAGTCTAGATATTTCAGGCCCCAATGCCAAAGTATCTAAACTGTTATTGTCAAAAGCATCTTTGACTTTATTTAAGAGACTATGACTAACTATCATCTGAGTAGTTTACTCATGAAGATTTCTTGCAAGGAATGCAGTCTGTTTATTTTGCAAAATTTGCAATTCCTTAGTAAGGCCACAAGACACTGGAAAAGTGAGAATGCTGGGTAAGCAGAGCATTCTGTTCAATGGCTTGCTTTGTTCCCCTTTGGCAGAAGGAAGTGATTTTTTTGTTGTTGCAATTACTATGACTTGGAAAACAACTCATCCTAACCTGGCTTTGAGAACTGAACAGGTACAGTTCAGTATAATAAAACATGGGGATCTTCTACCCTTGCTGGGTATTGAAATACAGAAATATGATGTGATACATGGAACAGTTGTTACTAGCACTTAATTAATTGATTACTCTCCCCTTAATACAAAAGGTCTGTAGCCAACTAAAATAAAGATCTCCTAGTATGGCAGCAATACATATGTTAATATGTTCAACTGATTTTTCTCCCATTTGTATAAGCTATTGTCTTGCCAGAGGCCACTGGAATCATACATTTGGTATATTTCAAATTTAATTACAATTGTGAAATACGCGCCAAAAATACAAAATAGCTTCAAACATATTAAAAGCTCACACCCTCAAAAGGGAAATGATTAGTTGTCTCAGTAATAACATGCCTCTAGTAAAATTACTGGGGTTTATTTTCCATTTTAAAATTCCACAATTAAGTTCAAATGTTTTGGTGAACATTAGTTATCAAGAATACAGACCTTGCTCATTTTGCTTCTTACTGACCTACATAAATCCATACACTGGAAATAATGGAATTTTTTTCATTTGGTAAAGACAGGAGTGTCATGGCTTCTACAGTGATAATTATTGGGCCAAATTCTTCTCAGATCTACACATTTGTGAAATTTGCTATAAAATAGGTGTCTCAGGCCACAATAATAAAATACCAGCAATGACTAACATAAATAATTCAATCTTCACTTGTGAAATAATGAAGTCCTTTTCCTGATATGCTATCTTTCATTTTAAAAATCATATTTCTCCAGACTGCTAAGCGGTAAAAGGTTGTGTAAAAGAATGTGACTGGCTAAATCTTTAATGCAGAGAAACCTTCTATCAAATCAGCATTCAGTCTTTTCAATTTTTTTTCTATTTTCTCTCTTTTTTTTCCCATTCTGGCCATATTAGATTACTTTTCCATTACTTCCCTGGTATGTAATTAAAATGCACTGCAATGCACAATTTGCATTCCTGATGACAGATAATGTGAATGATAACTCAGTCATATGGAGAATAACATTGTCTGATTTTGTTTAGGTATAATGTGTTGCCTAAAAATTTCCAACGTGCACAATAAGAATTTCCTGAACTATTGAACAAAAGAGCACAGGTTATACCACAAGGAGATAAACTCTGGGCAGATTTACCGCTGAGGAACACTAAGTTCCCCGTCAGCTGTTAGGGTTGTCCCCATTCATTCCTGGCTCATGTCACAAAGCTGCACCCACAAGGGTGGTACCTTTCCCTGCCAACCAGATCAGGTTGTGTCTTCCACTGGATACTATTGCCCCAAGCTCACAGCTCTACAGCATGTATAATTTATCAAATTTTCTGGGAGTACACTGATGTATATGTATTAATTACAGTTCAGCTGCCCATTATGCTCTATTTTCCAATTCTTTTTCCCAGTCGTGGTATAAACTTAGCTCTTGCTGACAATTCTGGTTTCTGTAAGGGAATCCTGAGCAGCCTTTTTCTAGGATTTTAATTTCTTTTTGATTGGGCCTGTGTGAATTTAAACTCTAAATCAAAGCTCTTGCCAACATTTTACATAAATTGCAAAGCCAATCAAGACTTGCTCGTTTGTTTTCATTATGTCTCACCTCATGTAAATTTTCCACTTGGGGGAATGATGGTATGCTGAAATGCTAAAATAGCAAATAAAGG
Organism: Mesitornis unicolor; assembly: GCF_000695765.1. Classification (NCBI taxonomy): domain Eukaryota; kingdom Metazoa; phylum Chordata; class Aves; order Mesitornithiformes; family Mesitornithidae; genus Mesitornis; species Mesitornis unicolor. The sequence goes on from NW_010159609.1 coordinate 40,558, forward strand.
AAAAATTGCCCTAGAAATACTACAGCACATAAACTCTACCAACATACATTCTGCTCCTGCCCCAGCTCCAAGCAGAAAAACCTCAGGGTCTTCCTGTTCAATTCAAATGGCCTTAAAGCTGGCCCTGCATACTTGTCTGAATAATTTACTTTCAATTCTCTGTCCTTCCCTTTCTTCTTGCACAAGAAATATGGATTCCAGGGTAACACAACTAATTTCCAACTCTTTACGCACAACTGCACAGATGGACAAAAGAAAAGCTTCAGGTACGGCCCAGAATTAGGGATCATGTCATCTCTAATATCTGCTGCGATGCAAAACCACCTAACTGCTACCATAAGCCCAGTTAGCTCAAATGGCAGAAGCCTTTTGATTTTTGGATCTGAAAAGTGTCTATTCTGTTTGCAGGGTCACCAGTACACAGCTGGCAAACACCAAGGCCTGTGGCTTCAGTACTGATGGAGTAAAAAAGGCTATGTATATTCCATAGACATTGCACCATGTTTGAACAGGTGCAAGTATTAACCACAAAGTTCCTCAGTTTCATTCTGGACTGTGAGACTGGCATGACATCAGTATGCTCCAAGGAGGCTTCTTCAGTCAGCTTTGAGAAGGTCCTGCACTACTAGTCAAATGATTAGCAGCCGATAACAAGATAAAAAGGTCTCCTGTAGGTTGATAGATAATACATTATATAAAGTCTTTTTCATCACAGCATGGCAAATATATGGAAAGTCAGAGTTAATCGGATTTATTTATATTCCAGCCACTTTATCTTTTTATGTTTTCTATTCTAATCACCATCTTTAATTATTACTATATTGCTGAGAGAGAAATGATAGAGCTGAGATTTGAATGGTATTTAAAGAAAAAAGAATTAAAGAATTGTTACAGCTTTAAGACTTTATGCAGAAGGCTGTGAGGAATCTAAAATTAAAACTGTTATTAGAAGCAGTTGAAAGCAGGCAGTGAACTGAAGCTGTGCCTTGCAATCCTGGCTATTGTTGTATTATTGCAGAGTCCCATAGGCAGCCTTCACATGTACAGTACAGAGACTTCACATCCTGGCTCTTTTGATTCTTTTGTCTGCCCTCCAACCTGCGCGGCCAGGAACTTTCACTTGAGAAAGATTTATGAAGCCTCCGCTAACAGGGTCAGCCCTGTTATATCACCAGAGGGCTTCTTCTTAAAAATAATAACATCTATCCACAGCTCTGCAGGACGTTTTCTCTTGGCACTCGCTTTCCCTGTTTGTCTTAACAACTGGCGCACACAAAGCCCTCGGCTCTAGTGAGGGCGGCCAGCAGTTCCCTGAGGTACAGTAGCCCCATCTTCTGCTATCTGCCAGACCTGAGTCAGCTGAGATAACCCACCCTTCCAAGAACGGGTACGGGTTTCTAAAGGCTCAACTACTGTAGCCGGTAGCGTTACACCTTTACATATTCAGAAAAGTTTGCAAATAATGAAATCTGTAACAAGTCTGCAAGGCAAAGCAATAAAAGCATTACAGAGGCTCTGATTATACTGAATTACATTGCAAGACCCTTTATTTTTACGTGCCAATCACTAATACTATTTTAGTATGTAGAGTGGTCACCCTGACTGCAAAACTTCTGTCATTTCTAATAACTAAGAAAGTCTTTGCTACCATAGTAAAAGTTAATTCCAAGGCCCTTATGACCTTTACAGTGCAAGTGGTTTGGCTATTTATTGCATATATCTTTTGGAAGAGGGAGAACGATGACATATATTTTCCACTAAGTTATCAAATATTAAAAATAGGTAGGAAAATTATTTTTACAGTCATTTTCCCCAAAGCAGTTCATGGTTAGAAGCTTGGACAAATCCTCAGATAGTTTGTCCTACTCTGTATATTTCTTAATATCATAAAAAGTTGAACTTGTTCCCATTCCTCCCCTCCTGCTTAAGAAAATGCTCTTAAATTTATTTTATTTATTAAGATTACATAAAGTGTTTCTTTCACAGTAAGCATTCCTAACAAGCTTAGTCCCATGTGCTGGGAGGAGAAAGACTCTTTTCATGGATACTCAGCCAAGGGTTCCTGAGAGTTAATACTCCCACTCTTCTTCTTTGAGTGTCAAGGGATTTTTAACATCCGCAAAACAGACAGGAACTTGGTTTTATGCCTTAGGAAAAGAATGGATTTTTTTTCACCACATAATAATCTGCTGTGCAATTACCAATAAAAAAGTAATATTCTTTGCTATAAACTGAACAATGTGCAAGAAACATTTATTGGTAATGTACTGCAAATTTTAAAGTGAATACACAAATCAACAACTTTAAGAAACCACGAGTACAATACAATGCAAATTATTTAAATGATAAATAGAAGCTTGTAATATGACATGGTATTGAGACATTACAGACTAGATTGTCCACTTTCATAACATACTGACATCTAGTAGATTGCATTCACTGTATCAAGTGTCATAAGGTCTAGATAGATATAACATGTTCACATAAAAGAAGCATTAGTTTCAATCAGCTCTGTGTGGGAGCATTTCCCTTCACAGATCCAGCTGGAGGACAGGGCCTTTATTAAACTAAAGACTACCGCTTCCAAACTCTAATAATACAGATACAGGGAATTATGGTTTTGTCCCTGCCATGTCCCTTTTCTGTGTGTAGAAGTGGAGGTTAACCTTTCTTAAATTAGAATTTTTTTTGGCCAGTAGGAGTGTAGATCAATGAAACAAAGCCTTCGCTTGAGAGACACTCTTACGAGTAAGGAAACAAGTTGAAGGAAGATTGACTCCCCACAAAAGCTATTATTTTGCTCAAAAAGAACATTAATGGCACTTAAATATTTAATAATAAATTCATCCTGAACACTGAGGAACTGGAAAAGTCTTTCATTAAAAATATATGCATATGTTGCTAGTGAGTCAGAACCTGGCAGCAGTAACACAACACTCATGCTGAACAAAACCATACTTTTCTATCTTTTGAGCCATTTCATACTTACAAAAGTGGTTTTTATGAAGCTATAATTTTTTAATAGCGATTATGTATCTGCCATCATTACCTTTCCTCAAAACTTAATCATTATTCAGTGCAACATAAATTCTGAAAGTTGCTTTAAGCTATGTTTTTCTCCTAATCACCGTTAAGCTCTTCCATAGGCGATGAAACAGCAGCCAGTACAACACACTTTCAGAGGTTGCATATGTTCTGTGCGTCCTTGGTGGACAGACTAATTCCTGCTCAAAGCAATATGAGATAAAAGCAGCCAAGTGTGAAAACTTTCCTAAGTGGCTGGTGACTACAAGTCGGGCAGAATTACGCAAGCTAATTTGCAACTAGTTCTTTTGAATATTGCAAACCAAGGCAGCAAAAATGAACACTAACTACTTTGAGCTTAGAGCTTGCAATGAGCTCTGCTTTTCCACAGTTATCAGAAATAAACCAGCTAGATTAAAGACATCCACATAAGAAGTTAATTCCACAAAAGCAACTACTACAGACCGCAGTTATTCTGGGAGAGATAACGTTTTTCAGTCTTTCAGGTGACAAAGTATTCTTCACATTGTTCCATCCAGACAGAAGTAGTAAAATACACTGTCCCCCCTTAAATCCAAACTTTTTTTAAAAAATAAGAAAATAGTGCTCAGGTCAAACACAGATCTATATCTTTTCCTTTAATTCTCCTACTGATAAAGAATCACAGCATGGGATCAATCCAATGAATTAGAAAATTACATTGATCCTATTTTGCTTTAACTCAAAGAACTGATCTGTCTCCCCTTATAGGTTATCACACCAAAAAGTAGAGCCTAGTGACTCAGAAGTCCATGACTGTTCATGAAATGACCTGAAAACGTGACCAAGTCACTTAAAGCTGGCAAATGAAAAGCTCTGGTTCTGGTTCTAGATATCTCCATACTGAAGAGATCATCAACATAATTTTAAAATTTGTTTCATATTTTCTCATTAAATAAAATTTTAAAATGTATTGAAAGTAACATTAAAAACTATGGTGAGAATATTGTCTAAGATCTTTAGGTATTACTTGTTATATTTTTATACATACAAACTCAACAGCTATTGAGTTTAATTCAGTAACAGTTGAAGAACTTTACAGATCCACAGAAAATCAGAGGGATGCTCTTAAGTTTTCAATAGGACATTGACTATGAGAAGTTCTTTGTCATTCAACAGTTGCATGATTCAATTTTAAAGATGCATTTATAAAAAAGAATACATTTTGTTACTCTAGTAGCCTCACCTCTCACACTGCCTAAAGTTTTTCTTTTGTCTCAAGTAAACATTTCAAAATAGAAAATACTCCATATAACGTTATGAACATATAAAAATAGCCATCCATTAAATGTGCACAGGTTCAAAAACATTTCTTCCTGCAAAGATGACTTTTCCATACTTCCTCCACTATGGTTGGATGTGAAGTACATTACAAGTCACAGCACAGTAAGGGAAAGGCCCTCCCTCCTAAGCCAGCAGGGAAGCGCCAGACCCTCAGCACATCCCCAGTAACATTTCCGCTGGCCTTTTCCACATGTAAAGGAGGCTCCAACCCAAATGACCCCGATTTCTTAGGCAGCAGCAGCAACTGTCCTCAATCCTTACCTTGCAACAGTTCCCAGTCTCTTGCCCAAAGAAGTAAGGCAAACTAGAACCTTTTTCCTAAGAAATCCAGCCTTTTCTTTGCCATGCCTGTTTCTTTCCCCATCAAAAGGTCAGCTGTGTTTTTACTTTTTCTTTAGGTCATCTAATCTTCCAAAGGGATGGGAACTCTGAACAATGGAAATGTTTCTCACTTTATCCATAGAGCTAGTGGAGAGCTACTTCACTATGGATCCAATGTACCCGGCTGTCAAATAGACATTAACTGCAATTCTTACCAACACACACAAACACTCATCTAGAGTAGAAATGTTTAAGTATCAGCTTCATGGAGTCACCTTTCAAAATGATGCTATTTCCATAGCATCTAACTTACCTTGATAATTGATTTTGATACCTTGAATTTTAAAATGTAGTTTTCAGTACTTGCTACTGTATTGCTATAGAGCTATTACTTATTATGTGAAATTAATATATGATTAAACACTATATAAATTGTATGTTAAATGAAATTACATAACAAATTATATAATATAATAAATCATTATTAATAAATTATTCTACATGTTTTTTAAAAAAATATCAGTGCTATCATCATATCCAAGATACTGCAAAATAACCTTTTGCTTTAGTAAAAGCACACTCCCTGTGCTATGCTGTGGAATCAATGTTTCCAGCAATGAAATGATGAGCAACTTCTGAGATACTGTTCTTATTTATGCTTCTTATGTCAACTGTATTCAATAAGAAATTCTTAAATTAATTTCCCAGTTCTTCATTCCTTCAACTTACCGAAGATGAAAAATAATCTTATTTTATACACCCTGTATGGAATTTATACCATTGCAAATCATGCTTATACAAAACTTTACAACATCGCTTCAGCCAACTAGAAAATTAAAGTTTCTGATTCACTTATTAAATGAAAACAATGATAACTCTCTCATCTGCAAAAATATCCACTTACAGTCCCAAAAGCCATTCATCTTATTTCATTAAAAATTGCGAGGACTGTCTCATTTAATTGGAAATCTAAAATTGTAAGAAAACTTTGGATCTTTATTCTATCATATTTCCAGACTATAAATGAGGAAAGGACTTCTTTAAGAAGTCAGATGTGCATTTTTACCAAAATGTTTGTGATGCTCTGAAAAGAAATTTAATTTATATCATAATAGTAATGGAGTTTTACAATATATTTTTCTCAAATCTTAAAAGCAAATATATTAACAAGCAATAAAACAGGTTCATTAAAACTTTATAGCAGGTTTGTATTTAGTACTTTCAGCAATAGAAAGTAGTTTGAATTTATCTAAAATTAATTGAGTAATACTTAGTTCTACTTAATGTATTAGTAAAAATATAAGCATTTAAACATCTATATCTTATCTGAGAGCACTAGGATTAATTTTTTAAGATATAAGAATCATTGACAGAAAAAAATAGCATTAATAAACAGAATACCACAAGGACTAGGAAGCTGACGGTATTTTGAATCCAAAACTTTTACCTGTTTCCCTGTAAACTCCCATACCAGTCACAGCAGCAGTCTTGCAACTCTCTGTAGCAATGAAGTTGCAACTTTTCACCCATACATTATGTCTAACTAGCTGGAGTCTGTCTTTGGTGATTCAGTTTTTAAATTCATTCTATATGGTAACAGTCCAATTCTGAATGAGGTTCTCCTCATTTCTCTCCCCCCTTCAATTTTTGAATATTTTTCTTCTTATACGGCATTACAAAAGTGATTTGCTTTATTTCCATAGTCATCCATCCACGTAGGTTACAACACTGCAGTTAGAGGTATCAATCTGAGGAATGACACATGCTTTTGAGAACTCCACAGCCATGGTACCTTTTTTTTTTTAAAAAAGTACTTAATCTGGATTATAACTTTGTGACTTTTCACCTTGAGTCACCTTGTTCAATTCTCAATAGTTTAGTAGCATTATACCTCACATACACACCAAATCAAACATGGCCAGGTCAGCTGTAGTACTAACAACAAAATCTGCTTTGAAAATATAACCCTCAGATTACTATTGTTATGAAATTTTACTATCCATGTCACACCACCAGATTTATTTGGCACCTGCAGTCATGACTTGTTCTTCCGGAGGAATTCCTCTATAATTGAGCATTAGTTATTGTACCATTAAACTACACTGTTTCCGTAAATTTTAAACAGATAACAGCACTTTCTAGCAAGTGTTTTTTTAGATACAAGTTTATTACCTAGTTACAGGGAGAAAAAAAAAATTGGCTAGAAAAGCTTTTCCTTTTCTAGTTTAAAAAAAAAGTGAGGTTAACAGAAAACATCCTGCCATTGCTCCCAAAGGAATATTTCCCAACTACAAAATGAGAGAAGCCCATTTCTGAGTGTAAGTATTTTAAAACCTAATGTAATAATAAACAGCCTACATATTTTTTCTAATGTGATCTTTGGTATATTTATACAATAAGCATTGATCTTATATAAGTATTTTTATCTGTTTCTTTGATTTGTGGATGCTGATTTTAGGTTCAACATTATTAACAAAGGCAATAGTCCAGCATTCTGGTAGAAATATGCAGTGGGCACAGACTGCTCCAGTTCCAGGGCTTACTCATATTTCAGATGAGGAGTGGGCCTGTGCAGTTGAACTATTATTTTTCCATGAAAACGCCAAGAGACCAGGATGAATAGGCTCCTTTCATTATTCTCTGAAGGAAGAGGAAGACTAAAAGGTTCATGGCGAATTGTGTCCTCACATAAATGTCAGGACAAAGTAAGGCTCCCTGCAAAAACATTTTCTTTACAGTCTTGGCAAGTCTTTCAAAATACCACAGAATCATGTTCATGATGTCAGACATACTTTAGTGAATAAAAAGGATTAATATTTTGTATCTCTCTGCTGATCTGCTCTTTGCAAAGCCAAAAAGGCAAAAGTAAAGTTTTAGTTAGTTTTCCTTAAAGCAAGATACAGAAGACTCGCACCTCAGCCCTTGAGCTCAAGATGCTATTTGATCAGAAATGGCACTTAGGCATCTAATGTAAGCAATAGTGCTTACTGAAATCTTATTTCCATACAAATACACATGTCAAAAGCAGAACAAATCTCTCCAGATCATTAAAAGGGTACAGGATTTATTGTGATTTTATCCTGTAGACTAACTCAGTCAAGGTGGTAGAATTAGCTTCCATTGAGAATAATCATAGAATCATAGCATGGTTTTGGTTGGAAAAGACCTTTAAGCTCATCAAGACCAACCATCAATATTCTTGAAGCGGCAGATTACAGTATTCTAAATAAGTGTTTCACTCTAAACCATAATCAGTATAACATAATGCTCTCTTTAACAAAACAACATATTTAATGGTCATCATATTGTAAATGTAGTGTATCAACTACAGTATTACACTGTAGAGAATTAATGCAGTTATTCAGTTATGAATAAAAAATAAATTTAGAAGAAAAAAATTGAATTTTTACTTTAAACTAAATCCCAATCTCAAAATAGTTAACAACTGCAACATTTTTTAAAGCTTAACATATTAGTCAGCAATTTAAATATAAAATCCTTAAAAGTGGTATACACACATTTTTATAAATAAATAAATAAATAAAATAAACAAAGCTTAAAGACATTACTTGCCTGAAGAATAACCCCACTCTTACAATTAAAGTTGTTGTGGCTCGTGTATGGGAATCAATAGTGTACAGTAGGACTACATTGTGGCTCACTTGACCTTGTTAATATTTAGCATCCAAAGCAGCTGCCAATACAGCATTCACCTGAGTCATTCTTGGGGGGTGCCATGCTTTGTTTTCAATTAGCATCACAGATACAATGAATTTCTTCCTGAACTAAATATCATTCCTTGCATTTGGATTTTAATTCAGAATACTCCTGTTTTCTGTTACGTCTCGCATAGTTTGATTCTGACATTACCTTTATTGTGCTACTTCTGAACCACATAGCAAACACATTCAGCAATGATACAGGTTATATAAATGATTTCTACTAAAGTTTAGAGGGGTCTTGTAATTCTTTGAAAGTTAGAGATAACTGTGCATTTCACTATTGAGCCACTATTTGCTGTGCTGAACATTCCTGTATCAGTGTCTGATATAACATAGAATACACACTTTTGGGTTTTTTCTAAAATAAACCAGTTTTACTCAGTCATTTTCAATTTGACTTGACTTTGGATTAACTGCAACTAAATTGGTCCTGACAAACTAATAATGATCGAGCCAATGTTTGGATGTGACACTGTTAAGGAAATCTATCTTGCAAGAAGGAAATTTAACAGCTGCTTCTGGAGGAAGCATCTTTATCACTGAGTCAGAAAGGAACCAACTGCTTAGCATAATTTTAAAGGCAGCTCCTCTGTCACGGGCATCATCATTCAGTTGATGTGTAAAAACCATTTATAAATATTAGCAATCATCTGGCATTTTTCAAAAGAACAGGAAAGTTAATCCTGTTTCCTGACTGAGTTCTGCCTTGCATAATTACATTCTGACTACCTAAGTTCCCCTGCAATTTCAGTTAATTACAGTATTATTCTTACTTCCTGTCCTAAAGTTATTTGTGTAGTAACCATATCCTACTAGAGTGGAAGATGAAGTCAGCTCTGTGAATTATTTTGATTAATGTGTAAAATGTTATGCTATCACCTCACACAAAAGACACTACATATTGGGTATTATTCCCAACAAAAAAAATGTGTGAAACTTTTCAGCAATTATATTAACACTCAGTAGTGTACCTCTCAAGGGATGCTTGTATTACTCAACTAATAGATTTAAATATGTAAGGAACTACAAAATATTACTACAGCTTCTTACTGAACATAAGCAAATGAAAAATCTTAGATATCTCTAAAAAGATAAAAAATATACATAATATACTTAAAAATACAGTCCTCTAGCACTTGCCATTGCCTTTTCCTTCATAACTGAGAGTAGAGGACAATTTTACCCAATTCATCCACTGAAAACTACTACTGTCAGTTCTACACACTGAAAAATCATTATATTGACTCGACAACCATAAGCTTCTGAAGTATAACTAACTGGAAAGCGACTAGAGTTTTTTCATCAGACTTGAGAGGGCTGCCCAAACTTTATGACAAAATTTAATTTTAGCTGTATACAAAAATACAGGATTTCTTAGCACCTGATATAAAAAGAGGACTTTCCTTCACTTTTGGTGCAAATTCTAACTTTGTAATTAATGGCAAAACTTCCACAGTCTTCTGTGGGACAGAGCTTTATCTCTCAACTTGGTCATGCAGTAACCATAAATCTATCCATCATAAATTTCCTAGCTTTAGACCACTCCTCCTAAACTCATCCTTTTCTCCACGTACATTCCTCCACACCTCCCCAGTGCCTACTGTCACATTCCTCTGCCCTCCCCACACTCTCCCTCACATCCATTGGAGTTTCCATATCCCATTGACATTGACAGATCCATTTCATTTTCCTACCTGAATGTACCCCACTTTGCCTGTCTCAGTCTTCTCCTTCTATACAGTTTTTGCTGTGATATCTCAAATTGCTCTTAGTGGTTTAACTGCTACAGTCTAGACACCTCCCACTATTATAAAAATTATTTCACTCCTTTAAGATGCAGGGGGGGGGAATAAATGTGGCCTATAGGCACAGATATCAAAGCCAAAGGAAAAATAATCCAAGAATTATTTCAAAACCAATACCTGAAAAAAAGTTATTGAGAGAGGCAATAAGATTGCAAGACCTGGCAACACTGGCAAGATACATAAATAAGGCATCAAGATGTACCTGAAAAACAACTAGTTTGACTAGCAAACCTGAACTATGTGTTCTGTCACTCCAGTCTCCCATCCCTCCATCCACGTGAGGGAACTGCAAGTCACAAATGGGAAGAGCAGGTAGGTGGCAGGGTCCAGACTCCCTGATAGCCCAGGGGTTACAGTGCCCACCACAACCACAGTGATGGACCAGGACAGCTTCCAAGTACCACCTGGTTTCTCAGCCTTTAGCTGAAGGGGTTTTTTCCAGGGCCTGGCAATTTATTCTCTCCTCACAGGGAGCAGCAGCTGCCCTAAGAGCAGGGGTGAACTCTCAGGACCAGGATTATACCACTTCTATAATCACTTTTTCTTCATGGTCACTCTCCATCCCTCTTCCTTGTTCTCTCCTCTTAACTGCTCCTTTTCCCTCTGCATATGCAAAGACTTGTGACAGCAAGTATTGCATCTGGTGATACCTCCACACTTTCTCTGCACCTTTTAATGTCTTCCCTTGTCCTGAGCCCATGACTCTTCCAAGCAATGTTAGGAGGATTAGACTGAAACTGAAAAAAAGCTATTTCTATGTGCTTGCAATGGCCAATATTCAGGTCATGCTCCAGAGCATATTTGTTCTCACACACAACTGGGAAGAAATGAGTAGGTTGTTGAAGAAATTCAGGGCTGGACAGATTTCTGAAAGCTCTTTATATTTTTTAAGGAGTAAGAGACTGGACTTCTGTAATTATATGGTTATTATATTTTTTAATTTTTACACACTGGTAGAATGGGAACACAGAAACAAGTCTACACAAGCACAATAAACAAAAAACCCTTCAAGGCTGTTTCCATTTAAAATTCCATGCCTTAAATAAAGGATTTTGCAGTGCTGGAACGTGCTGCAACACTGCCTGCCCAGTAGAAGGATAACCCCATTTAAAAGTTTTTTAAAAATTAAAACCAAAAAAAGTTTCACTCCTGACCTGCTTGTTTTGGAGCTCCTAAAGGAGTGGGGAGTTCCCATAAATGAGTTCATCACCTTTCATGCACTGGGGCAGGCTCCAGCCCTTGCCTGCCTCTCTGGGGCCCTGTGGGCCATGGGAGATCTTTAGCCTGAGGAAGGAGAGAAAGATCCGGCCAGTATCAACATCTCCGTGCTGGAAAGGGCCTCCTCTGCCTCACTGCAAGTCTGGTGGCAAGACCCTCTTATCCCTCATCAGCAGAGGAAAATCCCTTCCACATTAAGTACAATTATAGGCGAAAATTGGCTGCCAATTTTTAAAAATCTGTCCCTTTAAGTTTTAAGGGAGCTGGTTTCCTTTTCAATTTTAAATATATCTCACCCATATGGGAATAATACACAATCAAATCCAATATTTTTTCTACTGCCTAGCAGCTAAGTCATTTACTTGACTTCAACAAGACTTTTCTTTCCCCTTCGCAAGTTTGAGAGCAAGCACAAGCTGAGATGAGCTGTGCTGCTGTATGAGCAGGCAACCGCTTCCAACAATTTATTTGAAAAGAAGCAGATCTGTATGTTAGGTGGGAAAAAACTTAGCGTAGGTGGGGGAAAGAGGGGAAAAAGTCACGGTTTAAATTTTTTGTTGTTGTAAATAAGCAGCTTGAAACATGGGAACAGAAAATAGGAAACTTTCAAAGACTCGACACACCTATTTCCTACTGCTGGAAAATTAAGACAGTCCCATAAGCTGCATCTCCCCTAAATTGAAAACAATGCACAAAGGGTGTTAAGTTAGGCATGCAGGCATAATGGTCTTTAAAAAAAATCCCACTTGTGTGCTCTGCAAATTTGCATCTGCAACCTGCATCTGTTCTTAAGACACTAGACTGAAGGCAAAACAGAGTGCTTTATTTGAACCCCTTTTCCCCCCTCAAACTCTAGAAATAAAAATTTAGCATGTTTACTATTTACAACTTCCTTCTCAGAAGACACAGGTAGAGCATTCATGCCTTCCAAAATGTAACTTTACACATCTGGCCAGCAAACATCTGGATATTTATCTTCACTCATCATTTCCTTCGGTAAGTCTAAAAACTGTCAGTTAGTTCAGCTGAGATTCAGCCCAAGGGAGTACAAAAAAAAGTTACATCCTTCTTTTGTCCAGGTTTTATAAACTGCTTTTTACCTTTTTCCCTGGGATATCAGTGAGTATAAAAATAAGCAGTCTGAATTCCTTTGACTGTGCTTTTTATTCTGTGAATACGTACTTCTGTAGCCACAGGGAGCATACATATGCAATCGTATTTATTACACAGTCATATCTGCAATGTGTGCAAAATATCCTACATCTTTAAACAAGCTTTTTTGTATTTTAAGTGTTACACACATCCAGAATAAGCCATTCAAATCGCAAGAATACAGATTGATTTCTGAATAAACTATATAGCTTTTATAACTTACCCAATTAAACTTCAGATATGGGATACTCAAAAAACAAGAAATGTGACTATCGATTCACTTAAAAAAATAATAAAATGAAATTTAAAAAAAAACAACCAAACTTCACTGTAGAATTGTAGTGGAAACACTGCCTTTGGACTGGAGGCACCAGCCTGAGGAGCTCACCCCTGAGTTTGTCCCTTGCTCTGCCACTGTTCTAGGAAAGTCTCTTCATCTGCCTATGCCGTTCTTCCCCTATTACAGAGGGGCATAATGAAACTCATCTCCTTTGCAAAACACTTTTCGGTTTAACTATTAAAAAAACACTCTAAGAGACTCAGATATCATTACCAAAGATACACGTTTGTTTTCTTTGTTATTTCTTTCAACTAACTTCATGCTTTCCAGCTTAACTCTGCTTGGTGAGGTAACTTAAAAATCATACACACATTTAAAGATAAAGAGCAAAAATGAATATTATGGCTTCTTAAAATTCTGTCATTTAGTATGAATTTACTTTACATGTGTACTGTGGACACTGCCATTTGTCCCATAGGAATGCTGCAAAGCATTCATGATTCAGGTTCATTTTACCCACATGGTACAGGGGAAGCTGTAATTATATAACAAGCTTACGTACTTAACATTGCATTTATCCATAATAGTTTTAGATTTATTTTCCAACTTTAAATCAACAGTTAAATACCAAACCAAAATTTATAATAAAAATTATAATATTTCACATTAGAATGAGTGAATAAGAAAGATCATGAGAAGAGCAAAGCCGCAAATAGTGTGAAAAACTTGAGACCTGGCTTTGACAGGTTTGTTCATTCCTGCCTCACATCACTTCTAGGCAACAAACAACTCAGGAACACTTCCTTTTTTTTTTCCATTTGCTTTTATTTTTTTATTTAACAGACTGTTATTTCCAGTTAAAAGTATATTAAATAAAAAGAGAGTTTCAGGTGAAAAACTCCTGTCATTTTTATTTCTGTAACACACTATAGGTTAAAAGGTGAGATATTATTTTTATAACTACAAACTTTTTAGAACCTCAGCATCCATATGTATTAATATTGACTATAATTTAAAAGAAAATATAAAAGCATGTAAACTATATGATGCATATATAAAGCATATACATTCCTTACACCACTGTGCTGTAAAATAAAAAAAATAATCATACTTTTTTCTGTCTCCATTTAATAGGCCAGTTTCCAGTTGATGGAAAGCATGAACGTGACATCATTGATTTCTGAAATGATTCTTTGTAAAAACAGGTTGCATGCCATAGAGTTACTGCAATCTGAGTATGCACTTCCCTTTTTATACTTTGCCACTGCTGAAGTTACAACTATAATATGGCAAGGTATTCTTAGAACAACAATGATATTTGTGATGAACATTAATTAAATAGAAAGGAATACTACTAATTTTATGAAAGTTAAAACTAACAATGGAAAATCTCACCTGTGTTTTACAAGCTCACACACGCCCAGGTTGCCCTGCATTGTCTGAAGCAATGCCCCTCTCTGTTTTAATGACAGTCTGCATAATGACTGCCACTTACTTGTCCTCATCAGAGAGGCTGAGTATGATCATTTTATTTGCAGAAGAAAAGTTTGTAAGAGTTTCTGGAAAATTAAAAACTAGGCAGAATAAAGAGTCCTTCTCCTGTACCCTATAAAACGTTGCAATTCCATATCCATACATACCAATATGATTTGATTATTCACAATTTTTGTTTACCAGAAACAGAAATAAATTTTTGAATACTTCAGTTCGCATTCAGCCATCAAAATAAGTAACCTAGAGGCCAACATCCAGTGCTCAAATCCAAGTGCTTTATAGAATTGAACTATGAATACTGCAACAACAGCTGAGTGAATCTTATTTAGGATATCTGTCTTTCATACACCTTTATACATGAGAATATTGTGGATATCATCTTGCAAGAGGATGTTCACATTCTATTCAAAACATGTCTTCATTAAGATTAAAAAAGTAATTTTGTTTTTAAAATATTTAACCTTGCTGAATTTGATCACGTTTAACAATTATCGATTCTTCAGAAAAACTAATTGAGAAATAAGCGTAGGTTATTTAAATATATTTGGTTGGAAAAAAATAGGTAAATTTATGCCAAAAAAAATATTTACTGATAACTTAAGGTATTAAAAAGAGGAAAAAAAGGTAAAAAACCTGGTTAGTAATTTTTATTAAGTTACACCTTCCACCAGCATGCTATTAATTTAGGTAGAGTGTGATGTGGAAAAGATTGCCATTCCTATACTCAAAAAGCATTTTTGGCAGTTTAAATACTTTAATTAAGGCAATAAAGATGCACTGAAGGAAACATACATTCAAAGAACATTGTCCAGATACAATAATGCTTTGTCTGCTCCAAACACACTTTAAATGTTAATTGCCGATCTTGAAATGTATAATAAAGTATTTTAAATGGTAATGGCCTCACTAGATTTTTAGCAAGCAAGAAAAACTATTACAGACATCCAGCATCTAGAAATCTGAGTAATATTCTGAAAGGAACAGCTTGCCATTTGGGGGTTGGGGTGCAGTGCACTTTTAGTCTGCTTTAAAAAGTAATTTTAAATGTCTTACAGCAAAAAACCAATACCCTTTTCAAATTTTCAAATAATCATGTGCCTGTTCTTTGTAAGGAGTGCACATCAGTCAGTAAAACTGAGGGTGCAATTAACAATGCCTTTTTTTAAATTTTAGCTAATTCTGAAATGATCAACTGTACACACTTGGAAATATTTCAGTCAGTCACACAACCTGATACCAACTATAATTTAAATTTTTTTTGTGTATACATGCATAGAGTACACATGTATTGATGGATACACACTGGAAAAATGTATTTAAATCACAGAAAAAAATAAGCATGGAAGAAATTGAATAGCAATGGTATTTCTGATACGACCTCCAGAAAGAAGAGTTTTTAGCAATTTCCCACAGAGGAACAGAAGTACAAGCCCAAGCCCATGTCCCCAGAAGGAGAGCTGGGTCTGTGACCCCGCTCCCCATGCCCCATACACAGAACCGCATACATGCCCCAGGAGCCACCTTACTTTTCCTGCAGGTAGACTGTGAAGGTGCTCCAAAGCTCAATTCTGCACAGTTTGAAAAGTGTTTGAGAAGACATTTTGAAAGAGCTATCTGAAACTGCAAAGTGCTATAGGTCTTCATAGTGCCTACCACCTAAAGTGCTGCTTCAGAGCAGGGATGCAGAGAGATTTCCA
Organism: Mesitornis unicolor; assembly: GCF_000695765.1. Classification (NCBI taxonomy): domain Eukaryota; kingdom Metazoa; phylum Chordata; class Aves; order Mesitornithiformes; family Mesitornithidae; genus Mesitornis; species Mesitornis unicolor. The sequence continues at coordinate 56,594 of NW_010159609.1, forward strand.
TGCATTTCTTTCTCCATGCTAAAACTATACAGACTGACAAACAGAGCAATAATGACCAGGCAATTTTTACTACCACAGCAGGAGAAAAACAACTTCTTTTTGTAACAGAAAAAGCACAAGCATGTCAATGGGCCATGTGTTTTAAGAATGCCTTTTATTTCTCTAGGCCTCTGCTTCTACTTTAAAACTTAGTGACAAAAATTAGTTACCGCTGCTGCTGCTTGATGAATTATATGATGTGTGGTTTTACTCTAAATGTAATTCCTTACAACCACATTTTTATACCACAAATTAAAACCTGTTGTTACATTTGGTACCTTTTATTGCTGATCTGCTGATTTCAGTAGATTGGCAAAACATGGAAAAGACATAAAAAAATGAACCTTGCCTCTCTTTGAACATCCCTCCAGCAAGACAGCGTGCAAAGATGCTATATCAGATACCGAGAGCTAGCATCTTCAAAGTCCTTGCAATTGGTTTAGAAAAGAAATGGGTTTAAAATGAGCCTGGATCCAGTAATTTGTGTGCAACTTATTCAGGAAATAGATATTAGTGAGCATTATTGCATTTCTCTAAAATTTAGTAAGGAGCCTTTAGCTGAAGTAAGTAACAGGGCTTAAAATATGGGCAAGATCAACAAGAATATATATTCTTAGGTGGGTTTTTTTTACTTTAAATATAAGTTTTTAGCGTAACATACATATTCAAAGTTTAAGACAGAAACAAAAAAGTAAGAGAAGACAGACATAGCTGGACTGCTTTCCTTGAAACATCATAGAACTTCCAAACATACAGTCTCTCTTTTCAACTTACGAAGTCACCTGATCAAAGGAGGTTCTCACATTTAAGAGGTCAAATAGTGTATATAATAGAACTATTTCAAATATTTTTTTCAGGTAAAACCTTAGGTTTTTAACTCAGGTTAAAACTAAAATCTTCAAATTATTGTAGAAAAACTAGGCTCTCCTCTCCCACACTCACTGACTGCAAAATGTTCAAAATTTGGATAATTCACATTTTACTTTATGTTCTATAACACCTTAGGAAGCACAAGTGTTATGCACCATTTGACTGGTTTTCAGCAGCACACTTGGAAAAGTATGTCCAATCAGCCTTTTCCCTGCACAGCAAGTCAACTGCTTTCATGCTCATGTCTCCACTCAGAATAAAAAGGGATTATTTTTTTTCCCTGTTTAAAATGCACATGCACAGACTAGAGGGCAGCACTACCCAAGGATATGAATGTGTGAAGACAGCTGACTTTCTGAATGGTCAACCCATGCTAATTTATAGTAAACCTTCTTCTCTCAATCCATCCCATAGGATGCTGTTTTAAGTTATTCATGCACAATGACACTTCTGTCAGATTAGTTTCATAGTCAGGAGTGTGACCGTATTCACAATAACCATGTATCAATTTCTTCATTAAAACCACCTGTTTAATCCACACACTGTGCACATTTCCTGGGGATCTCAGAAGCAAGATATTGCACAAATGTCTTTTGGAATTAATTTCAAGCTTCAGAAATTTAGGTTTTACCATCTTAAAGAAAAAATTGGATGAAAAAGAACAGAGATTTTCCCCATGGCTTTGAATATTTTACATCTTCTAACATTCCACTGTAAAAGCATGTTACAAACTTGCTTTTGTGCAAGCAGATCCAAAGCTTTTTCCTCACTGCAGGTAGGAAAAAGATTAAATTCTACGCCCCAGACACCCATAGGTACCTCTAGCTAATGCATGTTTATATACAGAGCCTCAAGAATTCAAATGAAAAATGTAAATTCACAAATCAGGATTTGAGTGATACTTCAGACAAGCATTAACCTTGTGCAGGCCCCTTTCCCAACCATAAGAAAAGGCAACTAACAAGGAAAATGGAAGAATATGGTTTCTTTTTATTTTGTACTGGGGAGCTTGCCAGACCTCTTCATAGTGAGAGCCTGAGAAAAGATAAACAGTGCTGAGAGGAGATGGAATTACCACCTGAATTTCTGGTATAATTGTGTCATAATAGTGTTAGATCACGGTTTCATGAATATGTATTTCATGATATTTAAAAGATACACTGTCTCTGGCATAATTAAAAAAAATTAAAAGATTGCTCTTATATCAAGACCTAATTCATAACAACCATCTCTCCCAGTATCCTGTGGCAAAGAAAAGCAATTACCAGATATTTACAGAAAAACTACAACAACCATGGCAAGTATATACTGACTTTTCTCCTGATACCTTTCCATCATCCATAAATAAGCTGCTTATGACTTCTTGGACTAAACATTAAATCAAGACCACAGAGTTTAATTCCTCACCTATAGCAATGAGCTATGGCCTACTCTCTGCTACATCATATTCCCACTCCAGAGCATATTCTACAGCAATTCTAAAGAGGCAAAAATCTATGGCACATCACTTTGCCTGCCATCCAACATGTTTGCAGGTTTGTTATTACCGTCATTCTTAATAACCTCTGGCATTTCACATATTTAAAAAAATCTGTTCACCCATCTTTTGGACAATCTGAAATTAAAATTCAGTAAAAACCACTAGTGGATTTCCTCTTATTTCCATATTCTGAGCTCTTAAGGTTATGGAGATTTTTCAGAAAGTCACTTATCTCACAGCTTCTAAATAAAACAGGAAGGGGCTCATGAGATCTGCATGTGCCACAATAAATTTAACAGACTAAATGAGTCAACTTCACCTCATACCAGGCCCTTACACTTGCCAGTATAGAAGAAATCAGTCTTTCAAACAACAGGAACTTATTAAAAAAAAATAACAACCTGAAAACAATACAAGCAGGCTCCTATAATTTTATGGGACCCCAGACCACTTCATGTCAGGAAGCCTCATTGCAGCTGAGGTAGTTTTCAGGTGAACTTTTTCAATCAAAATATACATCTCAACATCAGAAGGAATGGTGACATTTTTGTTTGCTAAGATTGACAGTGGTCTTCTACATATTCAGTGTCCACTCAGAAAATTAAATGACACAAGGTAAAGGAGCACCTCTTATTTCTGAAAGTAAAAGAAAGGTAAAGGATATGGTTATCAAAACAAGTATATAGAAATAACAAATGGTTTAGTGTATTTACAGTGGACTTGGAAGGCAGGGAATGAATCATAATCACACGAACTCTCTATTTATTTTCAATTCATGTTATGCTGTCTGCAGGTATTAGACTAGAATCAATCATAGGATGGAACAGAAAATACAACAACCAGCTATTGCTTTTGCTATCTTTGTGAGGCAAGCAGAGTCAGCATTTTAATATCCTGCTCTCCCAAGCCTGTTTAACAAATAAGAAAAAACCAACTGACAGAACGGCAAAAAATGTTTTCTCCAAAATTCACAAGAAGATAGTATTTTTCTCTTAATCACTGAGTATCAATTCCCTTTGCAATCAACACAAGTTGTGACAAGAAAAAGAGCAGAGCTTTACGAAGTCACCTGACAGTTCCCAAAGTTTTCTATCTTTCACTGGCATGGAATTAAATTTATTTCATGCTGGGTAATCAATATGGTACTGTATTTTTAGTCAGGTAAACAATACCATTTTCCCACATGCAAAGACAAGCCTAAAAAACACCACTACCCAAACTTCCCTCCACTGCTCCCCCAATGAAGCCTTTGGCATATAAAGGAGAATTGCCATTTCTATGTGAATACAGATTGTCTTGAAATAAAAGCTTGTGTCTCTGACCATATTCCCAGTAACAAAAGTCAGACATCATTTTATTATAATGAATTCCCCATAAATCTGAAATCCTTTAAATCCAAAATCATTTCAATATACTATCACTTCTTAATATAAAATCTAGTCAGCAAGTCCATCTTAATATACCGACTTCAGACAACTACATTATAAAATGCAGATGAAAGGACCACTTCAAAGGCAGGAATGGGTCAGTTAAATAAAGATAGCATGATCATATGATTCCAATATAGCCTCCAAAAATGAGTGGTAAATGTAGATTAAGAGACTGTGAGCTCTGCTGTCCTTAACAAGATTGCAAGGTCAGACTCATCTCATTCAACAGTGAACATAGCATTGCACTGGTGACCACAGTGATAACATTTAGGATTACTATTGCAGACTATGTATACAATTAGCAGAAAGAACAGGACTAGGTTTTACTGTTGCTCATTTCAGTCATTTTAATTACATGAATCTTGAGACACTACCTGCCCAAAGTTATCCACTCTGGTTCCTTATAAAGGAACGAATCACCTGCCTGTGCACTCCCGACGCATAAAATCCTCTCTGCTCTCGCTAAAGTCTCCAGTCATCCCCCAGATTCTGTCCTAGCAAATCTGGCTTTTGTTGCTTATGTCCTTGACCACTGGCTAAACCGATTCCATGAGTACTGAACTGAGTGTTTAAGAAAGAAACTCAACACAGCCCTGGTTTTTTAATGTGGACTATTTCAGTGATCTTATGCACACAGTCTCTGTGCAGGAAGCTATTTTCAGAGCAGAGTGGGTGGTGAACTGCAGCATGGTGTAGGAAAGAGCAGCCAGAAACCTTTGCAGTCAGCTCTGCTGCTGAAAAAATTGTTCTATGAAGCTGTTACAAAAGATGCTTACTGGGAGAAGAGACAGAAGGAATTTAAGTCATGGCTAAGAGAACCCCTGTTTTTAAAAAAATTCTACAAAACAGTAGATGAAAAGTTCACAAAGCTTCCAATTCTTGGAAATCTTAGAAAGAAAAACCTCCTCAACATTCTCAGTTGAGACATTTTGCCACAGATCTGAGGCATGGCTTTTTGAGGGACAAAGCTGAAGTGAGTTTTCAGGGTTTCTCTTTTGTCCTCTGACCTTTCTGAAGTTGGCTTTGGCCAAAAGGTGAATCCTGTGGGGTGGAAGAATCTGAGAAGCTCAGAGTCTATTGCTCCAGAATATGCCAGGTGTAGTAGAAAGCTTATTTCTTATCCACCAAAAATAAACTCAGAATTATTAAAAGGCATGTCATTAGCTCAAAACTTTATGTAGCAGCTGGGGAATCTGACAAGGATATACTTATCAGTTGAGGTCTATTTTACGAACTCTGCACATAACTCAAACCATCAGCTCATACTGGCTCGGCCTTTCGCTGACAGGGACCATGTCACGTATCCCACAGGGTGGGTGGAAGCCGCCAGCAGACAAAGGGGGCAAGCGGCTGACACGGGCGGCCGTGGCCCTGGCAGAACAATGCAGCTGCTGCGGAGGTTGGCCCCGCTGAAGGAAACTCGCTTCTCCCAGGTTATCTGAGGGGAGGGACACTGAAGCAATGGAAATTCCCCAGCAGTAAAGGAGAACAAAAGAAGAGGTGTTGGAAGCTGCTCTTAAAAAAAGACAAGCTTTATAAACCTGCTGGCTGCCAGATTTGGACGGCTTCTTCCAGGGCCTGAAAGAGGAGATGAGGGTCCCCCAGGTGACAGAAAACCACACTGCTCTGCAAGACACAATCCCCCAGGATGCGTAGATTAAAAACTATTCCTTTCCACAGAGGATCAGAGTTGTACTGTTCACCGCTGTCCCCCACTGGGCCATGGGGTTGAGAGAGCAACCACTGCTGAGGGCCCTGCTCAGCCCAGTGGTGTCCTGGGGCTCAGCAGAGCGCCTCCATAACCCAAGTCAGCCATGAAACCTCCTGCTGACAGTCAGGCAGGACTTAGGCTCTGCATAAGCCAGTCTCTCTTGTTTTTCCATGGATCTGGAAGTCTCTAGATTTCCTCCCTTGATTACAAGGTGTGGCTGCTGAAGAAATTAGTTTACAGAGCCTCCAAATTCCTTACTGCCGTTGTCATATGTCTGCAACCAGAGTATCTGCGAGGCCAGAGCGTAGGGCGGGGTGCGCTGCACCACAGCTAGGGCTCGGCACTGCTCTGGGACTGCCAAATCCCCCTTTCTAGCAGGCGTAACTCTGCATGGACTCTGCACCTGGAGAGGAAACTTGAGGAGTAATCCATATATGCTAGATTAAAATATCTGGTAAAAATCCCCCAAACCCACACATATCCTTCCCTAAAAAAAATTAAAATAAAACCTGTGATTTTACAGCTTACTTTCCTAGTAGTACACCCATAATGGGTGTTTTTACTGAAACAAAGGGAAAAGTTACATTGATTTATAAATTCATTAAAACACCAGGAGAAAAAGCAGTGGTTAACTAAGTACTCCCATTGACTGCCATGGCTTTTGGATCAGACCCAGAAGAATGTTGGAATAAGTGGTGAAACATTTTATTTTCTAACTTTTTAGTGGCTACTGCAAACAATGGAAAATACAAGCACATACTTAGAATAACTCTATCCTTTGCAAAATGAGATCACACCTAAAAATACTTCCTCTTGTTGCTGTATAACTTCAGTTTATGATAATGACTATTACACACATAAAGTGAAGAGGAAAAAATAGCTTCCAAAGTGTTAGGTAAAAACTTCATATTATATAATATAACTTCTGCTACAGAAGAAACTTTAAAATCTGAAATTATTCAGACTATTTATTCAAACAGCAGAATGGACAATCCAATTATTGCATGGACAACATGAAATAAGGTAATAAAAAGCCAGGGGTTTGAATTAATCGAATTATTGCTTGTGGACAGGAAAAGCTGGATGATTATGATGATTCTTTGTATCAAAATCATATCAAGTATTAAGAAATAACTGTAAAATGTATCTGAATGTTAGTTTTCCAGTTTGAAACAATTAGTGCTATTATTTACATCCCCACACATAAGCCCACACAGCTTGTATTTCCTGGGATATATATGTTCTATTAATTTTTAACTTTGCTCTAGGATCCAAGCCTGGATCACCAGGCCCTGTCACTTCGAAGCACAGTGTGCGTTTTGTCCACTTGTACCAGTGACAGTTCCAGTGCCCCGACTTCTCAAAGTGCAGAGGTATTTTTCAGGAGTTTACATTTTACTTTTTGAAAGTATCTCCTACACTTTCTTTAGCAACTTCTGAATCAGCCGACTTTGACAGCTGTGTTGCTGTACTATGGATTTCATCATTGCTTGACCAGAGAAAAACGTGTTGGCTAAGCTAAATCTCCATTTAGAGTGATTTTCTGTAACATTGCACCAGTTCCCTGCTGAGTAGCAGGAAAGCAAGAGACATTTCCGTAACCTGACGAAGCGTAAATTAAAGTTTATAGAACAGTTCAGCGCTGACCCTCTTAAAACAAGAGAAGCATTTTGTTATGCAGTTTCCTCAACTACATTACACATAAACAAAATTGGTTAGGATTTTAATTCTAAAACTGCTAGTGAGATTAATTTCCATGTGTGCGATCCCAACGTTCCTCTCAAAATACAGAAAAACAGACAAGAGTAAATGCAAAGTTGCTGCAGGAACAGAAATACATGCAATTCCTTTAGAAAGCATGGAGTTGACCCTGCTCCCTTCTCTGCCAGTGGGAATTTTACCACTGACTCCAGTGAAAGCATAGCCAGATTAGTGATTTTCTAACACTTGAAGGCAATTATTTTTATTTCAAAACGCAGGAATAGCCTCCCGCTTTGGTCCAGTTCTCAGCCTGAGGCTGTAGCCCTGCCAGCACTGTTAATGTCATTGTTTGCGAAGCATATTCCCAGTCTCACATACACCCACGCAGGGCTCCCAGCTCCTGGCCGCGATGTCCCCCCAGCCACATTGTTCCAACTCCCTCCTGCTTCCTCGCCTCCCAGCCCGGCCCTCCGCCAGCCCCGGCCCCCCACACCATTGTTGTCCCCCTGCACCCACCCTGCATTGTTCTCACTCCAGTCCGCTCGCCTGCCATCCCCACCCGGGAGGGACCCTTCCTCTCTCCCACTCTCCGCAGCAGCTCAGGCTGTTTTCTTACCTACTTCCATATATTCTGCTAACCTATTGGCATCAAAACATTTTCGCTTTCCAAATGCACATTACATAAACTACGGTTACTAGATCCCATAGCTTCTGCAAGCTGTGGGCGCTCTGCCTTGAGAAGCCAAGTCCAAAGTCTCTTAAACAAGAAGATTCTTATTTCATTGCTATGGACTTTAGATCAGGCCGAAAACGAGGCTAGATAGAAAACGTTACTGCCTTTTCCGATAGGATATAAAAGGCTAGAACAAAAATATATTCTCACTATAGAACAGAAATACGTGACAAGACAGATAAATAGGGATCAATATTGCTACATCTTCACAAAATGTACATACATAAATGTCCGGCGTGACTTACATAGGCTGCATTGTTACAATAAATAAAAGTTAAATTCTTTCTAAGCTGTGTTTTTTCTCTTTTGTGTATATAAGTGAGTAGGGTTAAAAATGTCCTTCTAAACAAAAACAAGGCAAGGGTTGCATTTATGTAGTCGGCTATTAATTGCAAACAGGGTTTCTCATAGCCTTTTACGAGGATATAACAAGG